>NW_026940432.1:0-12117 GCF_032062105.1 Saccostrea cuccullata
ACCTCCGTTCACACCTTTAATTGGTATCAAATTATCAATCGACCATGGGGAGCTGTGTTTGTTAGTTATTAACATACAGGTAATTTTTGACACCTCTGAGATAACGCCCACGGCGTGGTTCACACCTATTAAGAAATGACTGAGGGACTGTGGCATGTTTTTTCTTCTTTTTTTAAGTACAAGTATCTGTTCAATTTACCGCGATTAAATGTGTAGCCGTTTATTCTCTATAATATAGAAATTTAATAAAGATCATTTAATAATTCTATACGAGGTAAAAAAAAAAATGAAAAGTTCTAAAATTTTAAAATTTTATTTGTCTTGCCTTCTTTTAAGATTAAAATAAACAAAGAAAACATAAAGATCTACGACTTTGGATACTATTACCATGGAATTAAATTGAGTGGGACACCGCTTCGATTTGAAGCGACCGAAATCCCTAGGCATGCGCATAAGCCAGTGCTCAGTGTCGCTCTTTTCCCTATATATCCTATTAAGAGCGACACTGAGCACTAGCGACAGTTTTCACGGTTACACCGGTGCATCAATCGCAACTTCTCGGGCCTTTCCGACTAGTAGCGGAAAAACGACCTCGAATGTATATGGTAGACGCCATGACAACCCTCCTTTTTCATGATATTTGAAATAAATGCATGGAGACATTTTATCTGTGGAATATGGAGTTTAACCTTATTCAATGTAATGATATTACCTAAGATATACTATAGAAGGGACTTCTAACTCCGTCTATCCTACATTTGATTAAACAGGAAATGTATAAAATTTTAACATCCGGCGATGTTAATACATTCGAGGTTGTTTTTCCGACCTCTGACGGAAAGACCCGAGATGATGCGATTGGCCGGTGCATCAGTGTTTCACAAAGACTTAGTCGGCACGAACAACCCCAACCACCAGCTATATAAGCCGCGCCACTTTTTACAAAGTTAACGGCCAATTTGTCTTAAGAATGCATAGCACGTATATTAGGATAAAAAAATGTTATAACATCGCTATTTTCTTTTTAGATGATTTTTTTCACGTATACCCTACAGCTGTTCGGGCATTGGGAGTGACATATTCCCAATTCATATGTTTTATTCACTTGACATTGACATTACTAGATAATAATCTTGATAAATCAAGTCTCTAGAACACGTTTCTAACGCTTATCAAAAAAGAAAAGGGAAGTGAAATTTATGAAGTAAACAATACTTTAGATATCCTATCAAAGGTTTGCAACTCGAAATTTTTTCATAACGTAGGATTGAGAGGAAACGTTGCTATCAAAATGTTTGATTTTTTTGGTTGTTTAGGATGTTCGAGGGATGCTATTTTGATGCATTGGAACTCATATCCACGAACTCCTTCAAAATAGACATGCGAGTAGTCACCACCTTCAAGAAAATCTAGAATTATTATTTGAAATCTTACCCAAAATGTAGATATCTTATCGCAACCTGTAATATATTTAAAAAAAACAAGATGTGTTTGTGAAACACTGATGCCTACATAAGGCAGCTTATGGTAAAGGTTGAAGTTTCTCAAATCCAAGTCTAACTCCAAGGTCAAGGTCAAAAAGTTGAAATCAAGAGGAAGGTCTATTCACATGGAACACGCCTGTGAAATTTGAAAGCCGTAATACAAACTGTTCTAAAGTAATGGCAAAGGTTAAAAAAATTTTTACAAAGGGGGTCAAACTTTAAAGTCAAGGTCAAAAAGGTCAAAAATGTAAACGCCAATTAAAAGGTCTGGTCACAGTGAATACACATGTGAAATTTGAAAGCCCTAGTACCAATTGTTCAAAGGTAATGGCATAGGTGAAAGGTTGGTATTTTTTTGTTAAAGTATGTCAATCTCGAGGGTCAAGGTCAAGAGGTCAAACTTAATTTGGTGGTACCCAAAGAAAGGTTTTGTCACAAGGAATTCAAATACACCTGTGAAATATGCCCCACCTAGCCAAATGTTATGGTCAAGATTGAAGGGTTTTTTTGCAGACAGACAGACAGACAGACAGACAGAAAACTATACACCTCCAAACCTTCGATTATGGAGACAGAAAAACAGATGAAAAGAAAATGGTGCAATGAGGGATGGTGGATTTGTTTTGAATCCATCACAATTCCAAATGTGAAAACAACCACCATAGTTTGTAATTTGCCACAAATATGACTCGTACTCGTGTGTTAATGTTAATTACTTTCACATAAACGGGGTGTATACATGACATGTTGTATAGCATGCTATTGTCTCTCTTTACTTCTTAATGATTTCATCCTATGCTTTGATGGTCCATTTAGCCAAAGAAGCAATTAATATCTACAAAGCATTACTCGTTAGAATGACTAATTATATATATATATATATGTCGTTGCACGCAGAGCCAGAGAGTTTCTTCAAGCTCTCTATGATACCATAAACTAAATCAGGTAAAATATACTGTATGTCCTGGGTATAATGGCTTGGTGTAAAATGCAGAGGATGGAGGTGTGAATGGAGTTTCACAGAGTGCAAGGGATGGAGCCTCAATTTCAAGACTTTTGAGTAACTGTGGGATAGCAAAACGGGACACAAATCTTACCAATGTTTCTGTTGTAATCGGCATACTAGTATGTTATCTAATAAAATTTAAATTACAAGCACAGGCCACTTGTCCCTTTTGTTTATTTATTATTATTTGAGATATTTAAAGATCAGTTTTTGGTCTGAATTTCATTTTGTTGACAGAAATGCACTTAAGGATAATGTTGATAATGTTCCTGTTTCCTTCAGTCTCTATCATC
Organism: Saccostrea cuccullata; assembly: GCF_032062105.1. Classification (NCBI taxonomy): domain Eukaryota; kingdom Metazoa; phylum Mollusca; class Bivalvia; order Ostreida; family Ostreidae; genus Saccostrea; species Saccostrea cuccullata. Next base: position 2,784 of record NW_026940432.1, read on the forward strand.
TTAAAAAAATTAATGAAAAGAAAGGTTGTTCCCTTTGTTGACATGTGGAAGTCACAAGTTTCATAGTTGTTTTTTATTACGTATTCCAAAAGATATTGTCAGATAGTCTACACAAAATCGAGTTTTTAAATAAAATAAATTCATTCAGCCAAATTCAAAGGGTTTTTAATTGTTTGGATAATCTGATCTCACCAAAAGTTAGACATTGAATTGTCAGATCTTATATGCAAGTGCTAAAATTGCAACAAAATGCTCCGCCTCTTGCATCATCTGACACAGGAGGGTCCATCCCACTCCAATTTGGAGACTCCATCCTCCGCAATTTACACCAAGCCGCCATGAGACTGCTCATACTTCACAGCCTTGTACAAGTTGTCAAGGTCATAACAAGCAGGCGTCTTTGGTTAAGGGTGTGAAGTCAAGTTTAAAGTTTGTTTCCTTTTCTTTAAAAGAAAAAAAAACTTTTTTGGTCAAGTATTACAACACAAAATGCTGAAAATATGAAAAGCATCTTAGTTTAATACAAGCAAATTCAAAGAATTGTGGTCCCTCGCTTTCGGTGTCTTTGTGGGTGAGATGTTATTTTTTATGACATATTGTGTCTAATATGAACACCCTATGATATGCCATTTATTTAGAAATTATCACTGAAGTAGATTTATTTAAATATAAGGTTAATTGTGAAGGTCAAGGCCAAGAGGTAAGAAATCATAGCATGCTCGGAATTATCTTGTCACAGGTAATGCACATGTCATATATGAAAGTCCTATCTCTTCTCAAAATAAGGAAAAAGATGTGTTTGTGAAACACTGATGACCACGAATGGCAACATAACGAAGATTAAAATTTTCTTAAATGCAAATTAAATATATTATTACCCAAAGAAGGGTTTTCTCTCAAGAAATACGATTGTGAAATACAAAATCCCTAGCACCACCTGTTCTAAAGTTAGGATCAAGGATAAATTTTTGAAAGGAAGGTCAAACTCCAAGGTGAAAGGGTCTGAGTTCTTATTTTCTTAAGAAAGGTCTTGTCACGAGTAATACATATATGAAGGATGAAAACCCTAACCCTACGCGTTCAAAAAGTATGGCAAAGGTTAAAGGTTTTTTTAAAGTAGGTCAACTCCAAAGTCAAAGCCAAAGGGTTAAAGTTCTTGGTATCCAATGAAAGGTCTTCTCACAAGGATTACATATGTGAAGTATAAAAGCCCAAATCCTACTCTTGAAAGATTATTGTCAAGGTTGTATTTTTAAAGTAGGCCAAACTCCAAGATCAACGTCAAACGGTCAAAGTTTTAGGTATCCAATGAAAGATCTTGCCACAAAAAATACATATGTGAAAAATGAAAGTCAAAGTCTCTACTGTTCAAAAGTTGTGACCAAGGTTAAAGTTTTTAAAAGGAGTTAAAAGGTCAAGGTTAAAGGGTAAAAGTTCTTGGTATCCAATGAAAGGTTTTCTCATAAGAAATACATATTATGTGAAGTACGAAGACCCTAACCCTAACCGTTCAAAAGTTATGGTCAAGGTTAAAGTTTTTTCATAGGAACGGAAATAGACAAAGTAAATTCAAAAGGTCAAAGTTGTTGATATCCAATGAAAGGTCTTGCCACAAAAATACATATATGAAATATGAAAGTCCTAGTTTTTACCATTCAAAAGTTATGGCCAAAATAAAAAAAATGTGTAAAAGTGGGTCATCTCTAAGGTCAAGGTCAAAAGGTCAAATTTGGTTGTACCAAGGAAAGGTCTTGTCACAATGAAAACACGTGAAATATGAAAGTCATAGCTTCACTAAATCAAAAGTTATGGGCAAGGTTAAAGTTTTTGTGACGGACGGACGGACAGACGAATGAGATTTAATGTCCCCTCGCTTTCGCGAAAGCGGGGGACAATAAAATAAATAAAAGCTTTCTTTAGTTGTTAGTACGGGAATTAACGTCGCAGCTGTTGCAGAAAAAAACAATACCCGCGTAAACGGATTATGAATTTTTATGCCCCCGTAAACGAAGTTTCGGGGGTATGCAGTTTGTCGTGTCCGCCCGTCTGTCTAGCTGTCTCTCTGTCTGTCTGTCTGTCTGTTAATCTTGCCCATAACTTTTGATTTAGTGGAGCTATGACTTTCATATTTCATATGTGTATTCCTTGTGACAAGACCTTCCCCTGGGTATACTAACTATTTTGACCTTGACCTTGGAGTTACCCACTTTTAGACCAAAATTCCAAACTTTTACTTTGGCCATATCTTTTGAACAGTAGATACCAGGACATTTATCCTTCATATTTGTATTCTTTGTTTAAACCTTTCATTGGATACCAACAACCTTGACCTTTTGATCTTGACCTTGGAGATTTCTGTACTTGTGAAAAAACTTTAACCTTGGCCATAACTTTTGAACGGTATGGGATAGGGTTTTCATATTTCACTTATGTAATCCTTGTGAAAAGACCCTTCATTGGATACCAGAAAATTTGACCTTGACCTTGGAATTTGACCGACTTTTAAAAAGCAAACCTTGACCATAACTTTTAAAGGATTGGGGGCTAGCTTTCATACTTTAAATATTTAATCCTTGTGACAAGACCTTTCATTTGATAGCAAAACCATTGACCCTTTGACCCTTTGACCTTGACCTTTGAGTTTGACCTCCTTTTAAAAATTTTTAACCTTGGACATAACTTTTGAACTGTTTGGGATAAGGCTTTTGTAGGTTACATAAGTATGTTATCTGGCAAGACCTTTTATTGGATACCTTGACCTTGGAGATTTTTGTACTTGAAAAAACTTTAACCTTGGCCATAACTTTTGAACACTAAGGGCTAGTGATCTCATACTTCACTTAAGTAATCCTTGTGAGAAGACCCTTCATTGGATACCAAGATTGACCCTTTGACCTTGGAGTTTGACCTACTTTTAAAAAGCAAACCTTCACCATCACTTTTAAAGGGTTGGGGCAAGTGCTTTCATACTTTACATATTTAATCCTTGTGACAAGACCTTTCATTTGATAGCAAGACCTTTGACCTTGGAGTTTGACCTACTTTTTAAAATTTTTAACCTTGGTCATAACTTCTGAACGGTTAGGGCTAGGGCTTCCTTACTTTACATATGTAGTTTTGTGGCAAGACCTTTCACTGGATACCAATGACTTTAACCTTGAAGATTTCTGTACTTATGAAAAAAATTTAACCTTGGTCAACTTTCATATTTCACAATTGTATTTCCAGTGAGAATACCCTACTTTTGGTACCAATATATTAAATTTGCATTTAAGAAAAATTTAATCTTTGCTATGTTGCCATACGGGGTTATCAGTGTTTCACAAACACATCTTGTTTTTTCTGCGATAGCTGCGACGTTAATTCCCGTACTAACAACCAAAGAAAGACATTTCACATGTTCTTTATATTTACATCTGTATGAAAAAACATTCAAAGTTAAATTAAAATATATTAAATATTGTAATAGATGAATATGTCATTGTATGCATATAATTGATGGAACAGCCTTTGTTCAAGAAATCTACGCACGTGGCTTTCTTAATACCGTTTATGCACTGATTAATGGCAATGGTCTTCTTATGAAACAAAGGAAAAAATATTCAGTGGATGTAAATATTTAATTTTATAAGCATTAATACTTCTTGTCGGAAATTGGAAAGTTTTTTCGTTTATGATAGACTTCAAGAAAAATCGAAAGTGTAAAGGTTAATAAAGTACAGTTGTAAAGTATGCATAACAGTTACGGAATGTTGATGAAGTCCAGAGGATGAAAACATGTGTATTCTTCATTCACCAGGTGTTCAAACAAAAAGCGATCCCTCCTCTGTACTGAGCTTTGCAGGTGTTTGTAGAACTTCCGACATGCGGGTGAGGGGGTGATGTACTATTCTGTTGATTCGTTTCTACAAACAGTTGAAAGATGCCAATGTTTTATTAGGCTTGTTCATCCCCTGGAAATGTTTTGTCTTTCTGTCATGTTTTCATTAATTTACTGAGTTTGCAATCTGGAAACTCGTAACAATCAAAAGTGAGAGCTGATAAAACGCGTTATCGACCACATGATTGATTTCTAACTTGGTTGAGTTTTTTTAATACAGAAAAAGACAGAATCAGGAAAAGGATGAATATGTTATCTATACGGACGGAACCTGTTGAACCCCGACAGCCAAGGCATAATGTGCTACATTCTGTTTTCTGAGAGGAAGATGTGTTTTATTAGACAATTAGAACAATATTGTTTCTCAATTATATTATATCTCTTTGAAGTTTTTGTGTGAAGTATGAGTGCTCTTCACACAAAATCAACATACTCTAATACCACTTCATACTTTTTTATTATAGCCCTGAAGTAAACAGGTATTTTATATCTTAACACTTCAACTTTCTTCGTTCCATACAAAATAATTGTTTCTCCCCTTTCTCCACATCTTGGGACATTTTGTATATTTTTAGTCTATTTGAATTGACCCACGAATGAACTCACAATATGAATATTTATGTATTTAAATTTTATACAATAATGAATTAAGAGCAATATGCGTGTATAATTTTATTGGCCATATTCCTCGCACATGGACTCCATTCTCAGGCATGCAAAAGGAAATGTCATTTACAAAGACTTGTAAACACAAGTCCACAAATTGACTGAATGCAAAATAGCTTTTTATTATGGAGAAGAAATTTCTTAATTATGGCTTTTAGGAAGGCGTGCTATTAGCCAGGCTGGAGGCTATCGGTCAAGGAAAATAAGTTCCATGTATAGGCAATAAATAAATTTGCAGTTTTTAAGGACTGTTAGCAATAAAGTGGATATGCATACTTTTTTCACAAATAAAGTAAGCAACATATCACGTCTGTGTTTTAAAAACGAGATTTTTGTTTTTTAAAAACAGAGGCAAGGTATGTTCTTATGAAATATACTGGACAAGATTGCCAACATCACAACAAATTTATTAAAGAAGATCATTAAAATGCCCAAACCTATGAAAAGAATAATTTTGTTCAACAGAAGCATAACTTAAAAATGTAATTAAAATGTGCTAAACATGAAGAATTATTTCCATTATACTTTAATTCATCTTTTTTAAATTTTGTCTACCATGCAGTAATTTACCAATGAGTAACATGACTAATGAAATCATCCATGAAATTAAAAAAAAAGATGTGTTTGTGAAACACCGATTCCCATGTATGGCATCTCTCGACGAAAGTTTCCCAGATGCAAGTTAAACTCCAAGGTCAAGAGATGGAAATTATTGTTTCATGTGCCCAAAAGAACTAGCCTCGATAGTATGAAATACCTAGGACCAACCATTCTTAATGGCAAAGATTATCATTTTAAATTTGTGGGTCAAACTCCAAGGTCAAAAGGTAAATTTATGGTTCCCAAGGGAAGGGAAGTATTGTTGTAAGAATTTTAAAAAATTAAAGCCCTAGATCCAACTGTTAAAAATTTATGGCCAAAGTTGTATTTTTAAAAAGTAGGTCAAGCAAACGCAATGGTCAAAAGAAAGGTCTTTTTACAAGAAATACATCGGTAAAAGATGAAGTTCCTAAAGTTGTAGGTTCAAAAGATATGGTCAAGGTTAGCTTTTTTTTTTATTTGGGTGGCGGGTCAACTCAAAGGTCAAGAAAAAATATTGATATTACTTTTTTTAGCAAAAGTGGGTCAAATATGTTGATACTTATGGTAGGATTCTTCTTATACAAAACTGTATTTCTTGTATTTTTAAAAATTTAATGAAATTTTCACAGAATCAAGAAGGCAATATTACTAAGGGATGGTATCAGTTATATTCGTTTTGACCGTTTTATATTAGAGTCAAGGTCGGGTCAAGGTCATTACCATTTCCCTGAACATTACGAATAAAAATGACTGCATCCAATCATGCGATAGGGTCTTCTATTTCAAGAAATTAAATGTTTTTCTTTTTGCTTAAAATGATATTACCATATAGGCTCTATAAGATGTTATTACCAAATTGAAACAAATAGTTTTAAAAAAATTTTTTTTAGCTTATCCGAATTTTCTCTATTTTTCTTAAATTTTTAGGATATTTAAGTTATTTCTATATGCATCCTATATTTAATTTTTTCTTGTTTTCACATATGGTAAAGAAATCATATACAGATACAAAATGATACAAAAACAAAAAGTTTTGATCGTTTACTAAGAGAGTAAAAACACTTTCAACGGATTTTGGCTCATATCTGTACTTATATTGAAAGGTAACATAAGTTTGTTTGGAAAATCATATTTATTTGATATATTTTTAAACTTTAGTCCCTTATTATTAATTTAGCTAACATTTGAAAAAATTCTTTGATTGTGTAAAAATTATAACTAAATTCGTTGTTCCATAATAATTTTGAGAGGCAGAAAGAAGATATTTTCATACGCCACCATTCCGCCAAAAATATAGTCCCTGCCTGCTAGTTTTCGAACACAATTTACCATTTCCATTTAAAGTTGTATAATTGTGATGAGGAAAGAAAAATACGGTCTTTTAAATCTCTTTCACCTAAATATATGAGACATATAAGCAAATATAAATTGAATATTTCACCTTCTCAGAAACCAGAGAAAAGGTTTGTTCACAAGGAATACTCGGATAAATTATGAAAGCCATAGCGCTGGATCAACGTTATGGGCAAAGTTAAAGTATTCGTCAGTGATTTTGTTTTTATGCCCCCGAAATTGAAGATTTGGGGGTATATAGTTTTGCTCTGTTTTTCCGTCTGTTTGTCTTTCTGTCTGTTTTGTCCTCCAAGACTTTAACCCTGCACATAACGTTTGAGTGGTTGGAGCTTAGCTTCGATTTTTCGATTTTAATAATTCCAAGTGACAATACTTGTCTTTAAGAATTTATACTTTTGACCTTGATCTCGGATTTTGGCCCACTTTTGCATCAGCAAAAAAAATCAAACTTTAACCTTGGACTTTTGTAAAGCTGGTGCTAGGGCTTTCATACTGCACATGCTTATTCACTGTCAGAAGATTTTTCCTTGGGCATAAATATTTTTGTCCTTTTGCCCTTGATCTTTGCCATTTTGTGAAATATAACGAGCAGTAATTTCTGTTTATCCATATAAGGGTAATTATCATTTTGTGTACTTATTTTGTTTATTATTTGCTAATTTGATACTACGTCGTCCAAATAGCTTGTTATAGGCTGTATTCAAAGTGGAAAGGGGTGGCAACCTCGGAAAAATCGACGTTAGTACTAAGGGCCTGTGATACTCTTTCCAATGTCATTCCCAACCTTTAAAGGTTACATGAATTCGTCCAAGAAGACATTAACGGCTACTGTAGTTACTTACCCGATGAAAGCACAAAATCTCTGTATAGAAGCTGTTGCGGCTTCAAAGCAATTCTCATTAAATGGAATAATTTAACAATTAATATCTTTAAATATACAGACTTTATCAAGATAAGTCTCATTTTTGTCCCCACTTGATCGAAGATTCGGGGTACATAGTTTTTGTCGTGTCCATTAGTCTGTTTGAATATCTGTTCGTCTGCAAAAACTTTTAACGTTGCCCATAACTTTTAATGTAGTCAAGTGGAGCCATGACTTTTCGTATTTCACATGTGTATTCCTTTTAACAAGACCTTTCTTTGGGTACCACCAAATTTGACTTTTTGACATTGACAATAGAGTTTGATACAGTTTTACATGAAAATTTAAAGCTTTTACTTTGGTCATAACTTTTGAAAGGCTGAGACTAGGGCGTTCATACTTCACATAATAAATCCTTGTAACAAGACCTTTCATTGGATACCAACAACTTTGACCTTGACCTAGGATATTTAGGTATTTAAAAAGAATTATCCTCGGTTATAAAATTTAAACGGTAAAGGCTGATGCTTTCATAGTTCACATGTATGTAATACTTGTGAGAAGACCTTTCATTGGATATCAAGAACTTTGACCGTTTGCTCTTGGAGTTTGACCTACTTTTCTTGAAAAACATACTTTGACCAAAACTTTTGAAGAATTAGGGCTAGGGCTTTCATACTTCACATATTTAATCCTTGTGACAAGATTTTTCATTACATTTCAAGAACTTTGTCCCTTTGACATTAACTTGGAGTTTAACCTACTTTTTTAAATCTTTAACCTTGGTCATAAAATTGCACGCATGGGGCTAGGGCTTTCATACTTCACATATTTAATCCTTGTGACAAGACATTTCATAGAATACCATAAACTTTTATCCTTTTACCTTGACCTTAAGGTTTGACCTTTTTAAAAAAAAAACTTTAACCTTAGTCATAGTTTAGTTTAGTTTAGTTTAGTTTAAGAAGTATTTTATTCATAATACACAAAGTGTACAATACGAATATGGATTTAACCTTAGTCATAACTTGGCCATAAACTTTTGAACAGTTAGGGTTAGGGCTTTCATACTTCACTTTTGCAATTATTGTAAGTATACATTTCTTTAGAAACCAACAACTTTTACCCTTAGACCTTGACCCTGGAGTTTGACCTACTTTTCAAAAACTTTTGAATAGATGTTGCTAGATTTTTCATATTTCACAACTGCATTGCTTACAAGAAGACCTTACTTTGGGTACCAACATATTTAATTTGCATATATGGAAAGTTTTATATTCGCTATGTTGCCATCCGGGGGCATGTGTTTCACAAACACATCTTGTTATTTCCGGAATTGTTCTTATTTACAAAAATGATATTTTTCGTGTTTTAAAACTGAGTAAATCGATGATCCAATTATCGTTTTAGATAATTCAGGCTCTTATGTGGCTTGAGTAAAATTCCATGCCGATTAGACAATAGAAAAGTGTTCCATATTACAGCATTGCGTTGGCGATTGTGTATCTTTATTTGTGCACTTTGTAATGAGCTGCTAATAGAATTCGTAGACAAATTTATATAACCATTTTTTACAATTACAGTGTAACTCTAATTAGATAAGTTCCAGTCAAAGAATGCTCTGGATCTGTGAAATTTGATTAATTTTAAATATGATAAAGACGAAAAAAAACCCTCCTGAATTCAAAATTCATGTCGCGATTCGACAAGTGTTCCAATTTCAGTTGTGTGTTCTTTGTATGTGCATATGTAATGAGCTGTTAATAGAAATCGTAGACGTATTTATGTGCCTTTAAAAAAAGTCCACTTTTTGTCTTTTAATAAGAAAATAGAAAAAATATTCATTAGGTGAAAACTGTTTTTCCAGGTGTTTTATTAAAAAAATGTGTATGCATTCTCACTAAAGATAAAAAGTTTAGCCCTGTCACATTAACGGGAATTTTATAACGTGCTAATTTAAACTAGAGTTACTGTTCACGAGCACTGAACTC
>NW_026940433.1:0-12108 GCF_032062105.1 Saccostrea cuccullata
GTTATGATATAGGCTATATGAGGTTTGTAGATGGAAAATTTTAATTGTAATTGTAAAATTTCTCGTTTTACGTAAACGTAAAAAAAAATCATTATCAAAACTGGAATAGATTCACGACATGTAAATTGGATTTCTTTAGTTTTATTTTGTTATTACAGAAACAAGTCTGTTATAAATGCATATAAAATGATTATAATGTATATCACAATAAATATGTAATATTTTTAGTAAAATACTTGTATAAAAAATATGAACGAGACATTAGATGTTAGTAAAACTGGCCACCTAAGAGCTTGCAAAAGGCACTTTGTGTGCTTCTACTATTAAAAATACGCTATCACTCACAAGACCATACATTTTTCAACTCTGAACTGCTAAAATTGGTCGGTAAAGTGATAAATACAACTGAGGTAACCCGATTCTTAAAAATGCGTATCCAGATAAATTGCAGATGACGTTCCTGATTTTCTATGACTTAATCTAGCCTCGATTTCAGTGTGACTGAAAGACAACTGAACGCGGATTTTACTTTCTACTTCTAAATTAGGACTGAAAATTTCCAGTTCTCCAACCTTGAAACAACCTTCGTCCGTCACATACTTAGGGTCAGGATTCCGAGAGGCATACAGTTGTATTCTTGCCATGGAGTCATGAGAAACACGATATTTTTTATTTGTCTGATATTCTCCAACGGTGATCAATTCACCGATTTCCACGTGCTTACTAAAGAGATCATGACAGAAGACCTTGTCGTTTTCTTCCTCTTTTTTATCTGGATCATGTTCTCCCTCTTTAAACAGCTTTTTACATTTCGCCCCGTATGTGTATCTGCTCCGTCTTTGCTTAATCAGCCAGGGATCGTGACCGAATATCACCGCCCCCTTTAACACTGACCATTCAGCTTCCTCGGGGACAAGCACGTGTTTGTCTGGAAATTCTGTTAAAATTTTTCTGATGAGAAAAGAACAATTTGCAAAACCTCCAACCATTATTATTGTATCTATGCCTTGTCCTGCGCTCATTTGAAACATATCCCTCAAATGGTCACATATTGAAATTATTGATGGTTCAAAGAAAGAACAACTCGAGTCATGATCCAGTCTTAATTTACCACTGTTAAACGTAAATTCGATCGTTCTTCCATCTCTCAGAGAAGCACTTTTCACAGAAGAAAGATCTGCATGATGATTTTTCTTATACTGATCTAAAATTCCGGCGGGGATCGTAATTGTCATTTTCCTTCTATGTGTGCTCAAACTTCTTTTTGCTGTTTCAATGTTCCTTTCAAGTTCTAAGATGTCTAGCTGTTGATTTTGTTTGAGTTCAGACATGGTCTGAGTACCAAGAACATCTTCAAACAATTCCATGATGCGATCGTTTACCTTGGTACCTCCCCAATCACCGCCCGACGACTGGAACAATTCCTTCACACTCCCATCCTCCAAAACTTCGTGTGTTGTGATGTCAATCGTTCCTCCTGTAATACAAACAGGAAATTTATCTATTATTAAGCAGGGGCAAGCGACTAGAGGGGTCGTTATATTGAATGTCTTTGCAAAACCTAAACAAGCTTGGGTTAAGTTGGGTCGTATTTCTTAAAATAAATTGTTATACCACTGTTTTAAAATTATTTTTCCAATTTCAAGATTAAAACAGGACACCTAGGATCAGTGTGTCGATCATGTCGATAGGGAATTCCTTCTGTTCCTAGATATTTTATATTACCTCTGATGTTTTCTCAAGTCTGTGGATTAATTAAATTCTGCTAATAGTGCTTAGTAACAAAGTTTACGAGCCCGACAACTACTAGTATTTATTATCCTAACCTCCTTTTTATAAATGTTACATTATCATGGCATTTTTTGTGAAGTTCAACATATTTTGTTCATACACGTACAAACCTCCAGCATCGACAATGGTGTAACTGGATCCAGGGGAGAAGGTTCTATAATTGTCTCCAACTTCTCCCATCTTCTTTTTCTCTAAAGGTAAATGTTTCAGACATATAGCTGCCGCCTCCGGCTCAAGTGCCATGGTAAGCATCTCCGATTCTATTCCTGCCTGAAAACGGATAAAATTTCAAATTCTTTACAATCCATCCAAGAAAGCAATTTCAACAGAGTGGGAAATAACTGCAATTTTTTTTTGTATTTGAAGAGTACCAAGGTTCAATTTCTTTGCATTACCACAAAACAAAACTTTTACCATCATGGCAGCTTTCCTGACGAAGGACTTGGCCGGTTGAGACCAGATGGCGGGAACAGTTATAACCCACTTGATGTCTTTATCTGTGGTGTAAGAGACCTGTTTCATAATTTCCTTGGTCAGCTGCTCCGTTAAATACTTGATGGAAGCAGAAAATACTTTCATGGCAGACATTTTCTTTCCATTATCTGCAACCAGTTCTAAACTCTCCAATACACTCTACAACATAAATGCATCATATTGACATTATTCTGTTTAGTGAAATGTTGTACATGTATTCTATTATATGAAAACATAAAAAATAAATATATTTCATATGAAAATTTGAACAATAAAGTGATAGATACTCTTTTAAAAATTTGTCTGTGAGTATGTCAGAGAGTAAAAGACAAATACTAACCTGCTGCTCATAAAGCGACATTTTAAATCTTCTGAAGAGACTCCAATTTTCTGCCACACCATCCAACAACAAATCGGTGTATCTATCCTCGGCTTCATAACCAAAACTATCAAAGTCTCCGTTCTGATCGAAGAGAATGACAGTGGGAGTTTTGTAGGTGACAATAGTTCCGTGCCATGTCTTTAACCAGACGTTGGTTGGTTCCTTAGTGAAGGCATCCCTAGAGGAGAAGGCCACACCAGAAAACGTGGTTCCTAAATCAATGGCGGCCACAAACAGATAAGAAAGACCTTCCCCCATTTTGTAATCGGCTGTTTTTGAGTTCGTACCTGTATTTCAATTAAATGACTTAAGTACATGTATGAAATAATCATTCAGATTGCTCATTTCATATAGAGTAGTGACTTATAAAAGATATAAACTTTTTTTTAAACTTCTGTATATTCTATATAGACCCTGAGCACTAGCGACAGAATTCATACTCTACGTAAGAACACTATAATAAAAAAAAGATACAAACTATACTATTGGTAAACAAGTTGATGAAGCAAGCTAGATATGATCATTTAAAGTCAAGTTAGATATAAACATTTAAAGTCAATATTTGCAAGTTCTATAGTTGACGCGGTTGCCTTGTCGGCGGATGTAATATATTATTGGTCGAATGCTTACTGGAATTTTTCATATTGTTTTCTTGGCGTTGTTTGCAAGCTTGATTATCTTAATTTTTCTATTTAGGAACACACGGCGGATTGGCATGACTGGGTGAGATTAAAAGAGACGCTTACTTCTCGATAGCATGTGATCCAACGTCTGATGTTTTAGAGGCACGTGTCTGCTCTGCTCATGATTTGTATCTTTTCCAGGACCTAAGAGTTTGGCAACTGTTTAATTGTTTTCTCCATATTTCAAGTATAAGCATGACGTTGGAAAGGATTAAATACAGATGTTTCAAATAACAAAATACATTAATTTTTTCAGGGCCGTCAATAAAAGGAAACTCTACTATGTTTAAATATAGGAAAAAAGAGCTTTATAAGGTAACAATAATAATGATATTCTATTCCGTTTAAAAAAAATGAATAAGCACCTGTCTTTTAATGATGATACACACAAAAATAGTCCTTTGCTGAAAACCCTGCCCTACTTTCCGTGGGTTTTCCTCGAGAGAAAAGCTATCATATTTCTATGGATTGTTATCATTGCATAGGACAAATATGTACAATCTCTTCTAGTCATTGTTTTCAAAAATATTTCCATCTGAATGAAACGCGGTATCATAAAACATATTTGTACTTTTTAAATAGGAATGGCCTCCCATATATGTATTTTAAAAAATAAATTGTATGCATATTTATAAGAGAAATTTAATATTGAAAGTGTTCATTAACAAATACCTTCAAACAAGTATTCTGTTTTAACTAATGTCATTGGAGATGCTAACAAAAGTGTAAAATAATCTTTAAGAAAGATATAACCCAGATTAATTATTATTACTTGTGACACGATAGCGGTGTTTTTCTTTGAAGTTTACTGTTCTGTATTAGCAATACAGAACGGGACTGTGGTGGGCGGAGCTACTTTCCGTTCTGCATTAGCCTTGTTTACAGTATTGCATTTGCCAACTATTCTGTATCTAAAATACAGCACGGTCTAAAAATAAATCTGATTCAATTTAGCAAAGCTAGCACGTACACATAATAAATACTGATGTTTTCCTATTATTAATTTTTAGGAAATACCCGGTATTTTCCTGAGAATGCAGAATGTCAAAATTTCTAAATCACTTTTTAAAAACTTATTCCACACAGAATCTACACGTAATTTCGATCGAAAGTAAAAAGAAAAATCGCAATAACGGAAAACATCCTCTGTACCTAATTTTGAACAATCCACACGAAACGGAAAATTCGCTACCACGGAAAAAATCCTTCTCGCTGACGACAGCCACACGTCTCTTTCACTTCGTTTTTAATGTCGCAATTCAATTTGAAAATAAAAATCCGTGACATCAAAGTCCATCGAAGAATTTTCTGTAAATCCTGTTTATGTAAATCTAGTTAAACCGGGATTTTAAGATCCCTGAAATAAATTATGATAAATCTCCATCTACAATCATAACAATAGATCCCAACAATTACGGTTAAATCCTCCAATTTATCCATTAAGACTGACTATCACTCGATTACGTCTACCCCGTTAAATTGTCAAAACAAATCTGACCGAATTTTACGTTTTCCGTGGAAATATATATATACTGCGGATGCGTACTCCCCGTCGGGGCCTCATCTACAGAACTCTGGCGGAAGTTTGGACGCTGCAAAGTTATAAAGTGGGCGGAGCTATTTTTGATTGATCGTGTCACAAATCATTTAGAGAACTTGACAGGTTCTGTATCGTAGATACAAATTTGGGGGCGGAGACTCGTGCTTTCGCACTCGTCTGCCCCCAAATTTGTATCTACGATACAGAACCTGTCGAGTTCTCTAAATAATACTTACTGTATCTAAATTTTAGCCACCATTGTTATATATAGAGTTACACTTGAATGCGGAAGGTCAACGTCAACCGTAGTGACAATCATGTGCACGCTCCTTATAAAAAATTGAAAAAATCGGAAATTCCGGCAATATTGAAAGCATGTGATACTTCTACAATCCACTAAACGATAATTCTGATTTGTACACTACTTTGTCTATAATTATGTAAAACTCTTTTCGACAGTAGTCAATTTTACACATATATATTACTTAATTAAACGATTTATAGCTGTACAGAACAAAGTTAAAAACGTGTTCAATTTTCAGACACTTAAAAAGACAAATACAGAAATGTCAAAAGTTGTTTATATGATTTCTTTTGCAAAAAATAAGATTTTGTAATTATGAAAAAAGAATACGAGTTCCCTTTCATGCCACTTTATGAATAAGAAATGCAAATTTGATTAAGCAGAATTTCGCGATTATTTTTTTCTTTTTGCATAGTATCTATAAGGGGATTAATCATTTGATTTACCTAAACAAGATCATTTTTAACCCACGATATTTTTTAACTGATGCAGGCTTACGACTACAGTGAAAACTGCCTAATCCGACATCTGAATAATCCGACATACTAGCTTTGAATTCCAACGATAAATATCTTTCCCATATAACTATTTTCCTTGTTTTTAACACTGTACTGTGCAATCCGACAACCTGTCTATTCCGACTCCCAGTGCATGTAGGATTACACAGGTTTCACTGTACTATTGAGTCTGAGATTACCATATCTTGTCCTTCATTCATATATACTCAAAACTTCTAAGTATTCACACTAATGAATGCATTTATTTAAAAACTACTTCATAGAAAGGTATACTTTCAAATTATTACAACAAGTGAGTCTTCTCATCAATTGTTGAAAAATATTACCGATGATAACCAATGTTTTGTGACGAAGCTTAAAAACAATAAATCTGTACTTTGAGGCAAGTGTTTTGTGTAATAAGCATCTTTTTGTGATCATCATCAAATGTCCCCTGGTCTTAAAAAAACCAAAATATTGACAAAATGACAGTTGAGAAAGAAGGGAAAGCCGTTGGAATGCTGATAACTTGATCATCCTTGCACCACGTTTAACTTACTTTTATTTTAGCTCTTAATTGTCCTTAATATACCTTTTAAAAATTAATAACCAGTATCAAAACCCATTTAAACACATTTTTCTATAGCCTGTATGTCATTTTCATCGCCAATTTATCACAATTTGAAAGCTTTGGACAAAATTTAACCAAACCGGATGTGATCTGGATCTTTGTCTCAATCCAAGGTTTTTTGTCACACTAGGTTAAAAGAGTTTTAAATTGTCCTGAAACAATTTTAGACACAAAAAAATACAATTTCAATCGTATGAATTATGTTTTTAAAAAAATCGGTGCTCGTGGCAGTCAAACATCATCCCAAACAATCTGCCCCTCAGTTGCCCCCCAAAAAGATTGAGGGGTAATATGAAATCTATCTATCCTTCTGTGTTTAATGATCCAGAAGTGAAAAAAGAATTAGATAGATTACATGATCAGCGCGTACTGGCCCATGCCGACAAAGTAGGTAACAGCATTGTTTTCGTTTGTAAGGCTAATTATTTAATTTATATTTAGAAGAACTTGGATTTAATTCTACAAGTGGTTATCCTACTTATACTCATTCCTCCCTGTCTAAGGAAGAAATTCTTCATAAATACTTTTAATTTTTCACAGATCAAAACGAATTTGAACTACCCTATATATATATTGGATTCCGAAACTTCATAAAAATCCTAACAAACAAAGATACATAACGGATTCCTGTAAATGTTCAACCAAGCCTCTTTCGTTACTCCTCAAGATATTGACAGTAGTGAAGGAAAAACTTCAAGAGTACTGTGCAACAATATATTCAAGAAGTGGTGTGAATCAGATGTGGACACTCAAAAATTCCGAAGAACTTTTTGACAATTTGAAATTACAAGATTTTACCAAACTCAACGGTTTAAAAACTTACGACTTTTCAACTTTATCACAACCATTCACCACGATAAATTAAAGTCCAGGCTTTCTGATATCATTGACAGCTGCTTTTTCAATACCAACAGAACTCGTAAATTTACTTACCTGGTCATTGGTCATTTGCAAATTTATTTTGTTAAAAAACATTTTGATTGCACACACAAGTACTCTGAAGTTGACATAAAAAAGATGCTTGAGTTTCTGATTGACAATATCTGTATGGTTTTTGGAGACCAGGTATTTCAACAATCTATTTGAGTTCCCATGGGAACCAATTGCGCTCCACTATTAGCAGACCTATTTTTGTATTCATACGAAGCAGAATTTGTGCAAAATCTCATACGTGAAAAGAAGAAAACACTTGCTGTGGCCTTCAACTCGACATTTAGATATATCGACGACGTATTGTCAATTAACAATGGTAATTTCCCTTCCTACGTCGATACGATATATCCTGGTGAGCTTGAGATAAAAGATACCACAGAGTCTGACACATCTATGTCATACTTGGATATTTTATTTGAAAAAGACGTCAATGGTAATCTAACATCCGAGCTATATGATAAACGTGATGACTTTAATTTTTCTATTGTCAAATCCCTTACTTATGCAGCAATATAACATTCATCACTTGCATACGGAGTGTATATATCTCAGTTGATTCAATACGCTAGAGCATTCTCTAGGTTGAACAATTTCTAAAATTATTGACAAACAAGTTGATGAAAAAAGAATATCAGCAGTCTCGTTTAAAGTCATCATTTCGTAAGTTCTATGGTCGATACAATGACCTTGTCAGCAAATACAACTTATCATTGAGTCAAATGCTGACTGATTTTCATACTAATTGTTAGTCAGTTATTTATACACTGAATTAACAGCAGAATTCTCCGTTATTTCATGACAAGGAGCACACGGCGGATGTGATCAGTCAGCAGGGGATGCTCACTCCTCCATGACACCTGATCCCACATCTGATGTTTCGGAGGTCCGCGTTTGATCTGCTCCTTTTTTGTATTGTTTTATTTACTATGATATTGAATACTGTTCGTTATCTCCATATCCTTCTCTGATTCATCCTTAAAGCGGCACACTTACGTGCTAAACGCCCAAGGATATTGACTTAAAGGTACTTGTGTGATAATGCGCGACCAAATTGCCGGATCTGAATCCCATTGAACACTTTTGGGATTTTTATAAAGAATTTCAAAGCCCCCCCTCCATTCCACACAATTTTAGCGATTTGGAAAGATCTAGGCAGTAGTTGTGGAAGCAGATTGGTCAATCTCCTATTCAAGGATACATGGTGCAAAACAGAAGAGGGTGTCTTGCAGTAATTAAAACGAATGGTGGTCTTACTCCATAGAGATTATTCTATGTGACTTTTCATTTTGAGTGTACATCATTTCCATCGCACTTTACTTAAAATTCTGACGAGATACTTGCATGAAATTGTTGCAACGCCGAAATGAAATATGCATCATTAACTATGAATTAAAGATATTTTTTTACGCATTTGTTCTTTAAAACTTAAAAAAAAACTTTAGGTGAACACTTAGATGTTTGGTCAAGTATACACAGGAAAACCTAAAGAGAAGACTTATTTTCTGTTTACGCATGGTCAGTTTTAGTGCAATTTTACATGTTACTATATTTAAACACTCCAACATTGAAAACGTAATTACATTACACTTAATGTTTACTCAAAAATATCTTCAAGGTAAATGAATACGAAATCCATAAAGTATTTACTAAATATTATTTCTGGTTCAGAATGATCTTTTAAAACATATATTTGAATTATAATCCGTACTATAAAAATCTTTGTCCTTAAAATGTTAAAAAAGATAGCATTTAATAATATATATAAAATATTTCCTGCTTTTATTAATTTTTAGTGTATCTCATACGTGTGTGCAAATTTTCACCGAAAGACGTTCATTAGAAAGAAAAAAATACACAATGTCTCAATAATTTTCGAACAGGCCTCGAACGTGATATAGAGCCTTAGGACTCCGAATATGTACATTGAATGAATGCATGGACTTTTAGTCAATGATCTGTATATAGATAATATACAACTGTACTGTATTGCTTTAAATATGTATATATATAAAGTACGCTGATATATGAAATCATTATTTTCTTCATTTACAAAGTCAAGATATATTTAAAAAAGACTGAATCTTTATACTTTATATTAGAACATTAATATTTGGGAATTAACAGAAAACAATTATATAGAGATAATGAAATTAGTAAAAGTCAACTTATACTCTGTCCTTTCTTGGTCATTGTCAAAATTCAGTCAACATCATGAACATAGACAAACCAACAACAACAACAACAACAAAAAACAGCAAATCTGCTGGTCATGATCAGACTAAGATCTCAAACAAAATTAATTAACTAAGGTGAAACCAATAGAGGGAAACAAACCAACCAATGAAATCCAAGTTGGCCCAGGCTCTACACAAGATTTATATAGAAAGGGATAAGGGTATAATGTTGGATGTCATATATATATAAATAACTTAATGAACAAAAATTGATGTAAAATAATTCCATGTGGATTTATTCGATAAACGAAATGCTGAAAAGAAATAAATATGATAATTCCACTCAATTAAATTAATCTTGAAATAAAATAATTATTATAAGAAAGAAATAAAATAATTTATATATGAAATAAATCCTCCAAACTGACTTTTCCATAATGTTTTTATTGATTTGAGATGGAATAAAACATTTAAGATGCATTATTTTTAAAATCTCGAAACATTCTTACAAATTCATGAAATAATAGCACATAAGGAATAACAATTAGTTTAAGTTCAGTCAGTGGTGTAACAAATGAATATTGTTAAACTAGTGACAAAAAATGTTACACAAAATGCCATTATTATTTTTTTTTTTTTCATTACATTAATATTCAGAACATTTTAAGAAATTGTCAAAAATCCATTTTATAAGTTAAACAAACTGAGATAATTAGAATATCTTTGTTTACTCTGCTTTTTGGTTTCATATGTAAGTACTGAACATTTTTCACATTCTCTGTCTTTTCAGAATCTGTAATACTTCCTTAAACAGATTTCTTTGCTGAACCAAGAATTTCATAGAAAAGAGGCATATCTTGGCCTTTGATCGCAACCCGGTTTACTAAAGGTTGTCAAACACTCTTTTTTTAATAAACCATCATTTCAGAGAATATTTTATCCATGCTGTTAATATCATCAAAGTAAACCACGTAAAAATTCGATAGTAATATGTAATACTTTCTAATTATCTTTTGAATGTAAATGCTGCAAAGTAAAGTCAGAAAAGCTTTATTCTGAACAGAAACAAACCCTTTCTGTGGCTAAAGCCGTTTTTGTCACTTGGTTCATATTCCACCTGCCAATTCCCGGAAAATACATTTAAGTAAGAAAACATATTGTATCGAGCCAAATGATGTATGGATTAATTAATCCTGGACAAAGGAAATACATCTTTAAACCTGTAAACATAAAGTCTATACAAATTAAGTAGGTATGTAGTATTCTGCTTTTCCTCACCATGCAGCACAATCAGGGATGGCCATTGGCTCCAAAGATTCTATAATAATGTACTCTAGCATTTTATCAATATTTCTTTTTCAATTTCTCTTGAAAAGTGGAAAGGCGAACAACGAAGAGATTGCAATTGCTTCTTTCATCTCGCGTTTAGTGCCAAAATTACAAAACTGGTATGTTAACCAATCTAGGCATCTCAGACACTTGCTTGAATCTGCATCCAATGCTGTGATATTTAGTGTTTTTGGTCTTCAGCGGAAGACGCATATTATCATTATTACTTTTTTGGCCTCTTTTAATATTTTTCTTTTTTTTACCTGATAGTTTGTATAATTTCCTTTTTCTGTGCTTCTTTACTTTATTGAGAACACCTACTTCTTCCTCTTATTTACGATGCAATTCTTTAACAAATATATTCCATTCAATTAAAATAATTATTTTATAATTTATTTCATGTACATGTGTACATACGTGTATACGAGTTCACCAAATGATTTCAGATTATTAATCCATCTATTTGTTTTTCAATACGTTTATTTCATATGATTGGTCAAACCAATTAATATTGGTTAGACCAATTTTCAATTTACTAAGTCAGTTCACATGCATATGGCGGCATTATGGTCTTCTTTTACTCGAAATAATTTAAGTAAACAAAGTGTTTCAAAATGAAATTTATTGCTGAGGACAACAGCTGTCTTTTGTTTCTAAATAAGAATATATGGCACATCGTAAAAAACATGCATCAGATGTATAAAAACTTCTTTTTTTAAAAAAAAACCCTTATCTTTGATATATTTAATATATTAATCATGTTCAGTAATATTATTGATTAAATCGTTAGATTAAAAAAAAACGCCGCAAAGTGATGGAAATTAACTTAAACGCATTTGCATAAGTTTCAGAGAGGTTAATAATATATTTATTATAAGCATTTGATTTTTATTTAAAAAAAAGCTTTATGTTTTCATATCAATTCATTTTTGCAATCAATAACGTACAATTTTGTACATAGTATTGGCTTTGAACTTCTACACATAATTAAAGCATTAAATATATACATAGGTATCACTCTCAAAGCGATATGTTTATTGCAGTCATATATAAAACAAATGTTCATCTTTATGGTCAGTCAAAAAATGCTATTATCTAACAGTCATAATTAACTCCAAACCGTTATGAAAATACACTCATGAAATATTTCTTTTTTACTTCTTGCGTTTCCTCTCCTCTGGTAGGACGTATCCCTTACACACAAGCGGTCCACTATCGTGAAGCAGAAGGGCCGGCCACACACAGACTTCCACAGTTTTCCCGCGGCGGCCATGGAGGGAAAACAAGCCCTTGTCGATTTCTTGTCCTCTCTCGGGACTGATGATAACCATAGGCGGATCCTGCATACACATGTACCAACACAGCTCCAC
>NW_026940434.1:0-12031 GCF_032062105.1 Saccostrea cuccullata
ATACAATACTTTAGAGAAGAAAAATAATTTTTCCAATTTTAAATGTTTAAGTGTTTGGATTTTTTAAAAACGTTTAGAAACTGGTTAAGAAATCAGAGTGTTATTAAAATTTTGAATATTTTTATACATTATGAAACAGGGTTTGAGGAACATATTTAATACATGACCAATCCGTCTGGATAGGAGTGTACAGACGAATAATTGAACCCATAGCGAGCACTAATCTCTCTAAATGAAATTCCCGTCATATATGATTATAATGGCTATTGCAATGTCCATGTTTGCCTTTGGAAACACAAAGTAAATGTCAGATCAAAGTGTTGAATGAAATTAACTCTTAAATATACTGTATTGATTTTGAATGGCTCAATTCCTGTGTTTTGTTTGATTAATTGGGATAGAATACCAGGTAAAGTGTACAGTCTCTAGGATATCAATTGCAAACTAAACAGATCTTTCCAATAGGTAAATTTCAGTCTTGTCTCCAAATTTTAAAATTATACATACGATGGCAGGTTTAATGTAAAAAAAGATGTCTCTCAGCAAATGTTGTCTGCAGATATCAAGGATAGTTTACACTCCTATTCATGATCAGGAAGATTTGGAATGTGTCAAATCCTGCTCGATAAAGATAAATAAAAACGACTGTGTTATAGTCGAGTTAGTTTGAAGTGTTTTACATTAAATACGACTTATCTAAAATATGATTGGAACTCTTTTATTTTTAAAGTTAGTTTTAGCTGTTAATAAATGGAATGAAAAGCACAGTCATGGTGTTTTTCCTCAAACGAAATACAAAACATAGTGAAACTTTTAATTCTTTATACTTCGTTTGTGCTATAATGTATGAACGAATTGAGAGTGAATTGATTTACAAGCGATTGTGATTTGGTATTACTAAATATTATTCATTATTGCTTGATAGTAAGAGAAATATGAGGATTTACTAGTATTCAGCCAAGAATAATCATAAAGTCCTCGTGGAATATCATATTTTTTTGCTAAATAAATCTTCATGTTTCCCGAACATTTATTCAATGAATTGTTTATTATACCGAAAAAACCAAAACTTTCATTAAAAAAAAAACTTTCAAATTGAATACCGCTCTCAAATTAGGGGTAGGGAGATAACGAACAGTATTCAATCTCAATGTCCTAAAAAAAACAATACAAAACTAGTGCTAATTGTAACGGGAACCGTTACAGATGTTCCCCAAACGCTCCCCAAGTCCCTTTTAGTGCCATATTCCTTGTAATATACTATATGTGAAAGCATTCAGTCCAAAAGTATCAAAAATCATTCATTCAAGTGTATTTCTAATTTCATTCGTTCGAAATGCACGCACGTGCATGACGACCATACCTTCTTGTAGGAGTCCCTTATATTTATCTATATTCTGAATCCCATCCTGTTTGGTTGAAAAACAAAGGAGATATAGTCATTTAAAGTTTCAGCCAATCAGATTGCAGCACACGTGCATGCGCGTGATTTCTTTAAATTTTTTGTATATCATATTGCAAGACATCCTAATGTATGACTATGTTTTAAATTTCAAAGCATTTCAGCAAAAAACAAAGGAGATATAGTCATTTAAAGTTTCAGCCAATCAGATCGCAGCACACGTGCATGCGCGTGATTTCTTGAAATTTTTTGCATATTATATTGTAGGATATCTTAATTTATGACTATGTTTTTAATTTCAAAGCATTTCGTCAAAAAACAGAGAAGATACTGAGATTTTTGTTTTAGCCAATCAGAGCGAAGCGCACGTGCATGCGCGTGAGTTCGTGCTTATTTGACAGTGTCACATTATCTACACTATTAATATATCTTTATATAATGAGTTTCAAATCATTTTATTAAAAAATGTAAAAGTTATAGCTATATTAAGTATATCAGTCATTTCACGTGTTGCACGCGCACGCACGTGCATGCATATGTGCGCAAAATGACCTTCGTTCCGCACACCTACACTACACACCCATTAACCCTAAAAAGGTTTTAGGTCAGTTTGGTGAACAGTTTCTGAGAACACTTCCGGACAAAAAAGTACCGGAGAACAAATAAGAAAAAAAAGAATAATAATAATAACTAGATGAGATCTCGTTGCGAGCAACGAGTAGGTCTTCCGTTGAATTTCTCGATAAGATGAGATGTGATTTTGACTGAGATATTCGTTAACAGAGAATGTCAATAAGTTTTCCTTCATTAATCTTAAAGTTTCTGTTTTTTATCACAATATTCTGAATATCTTTTGTTCAATATGGCTTATAAAAATACTCCTTCTTTTTGAGACGTAAATCATAAAAATATATCATTTTGGCCCCTTGTAACCACTTATTAAGTAACATACGATCAAATCATATATTGTTGCAAATCGTTAAGATAAATACTTTTGTATAACAAAATATTGATCATTCAAGAGTTATAGATAAAAGACTTTTGGCCCCTCTGAGCCCCTAATTTGAGGGGTCAGTCCCATTTTCTTGATATCAAATGAAAGGTCTTGTGATTTTGAAGAATTTTTGTTCAACACTTATTCAGAGATTTCTTTTTGTTGCTGAGATATGCTAAATGGAAACATTTAGAGGCCACCCCCACAAGTCCTTAATGGGGCTGTTTAACAATATTTCAAAGTAAGCATATTGTTTAGAACATTATTCTGACAATCTTTTGTTCAATATTGCTTATCAAAATATTCCCCCTTTTCGAGATACATGTATAAAGCGTCAAAGATTTGACATTCTGGCCCCTTGTGATCCTTTATTACGTAACATTTGATCAAAATTGTATCATATGTTGTTGCAAATCGTTAAGATGAATACTTTTGCTTCAGTAATGTATAACAAAATATTGATCATTAGAGAGTTATAGAAAAAAGACTTTTGGCCCCTCTGAGCCCCTTATTTGAGGGGTCAGCCCCTAATTTTCTTGATATCAAATGAAAGGTCTTGTGATTTTGAAGATTTTTTGTTCAACACTTATTCAGAGATTTCTATTCGTTGTGGAGATATGCTAAATGGAAATATTTAGGGGCCACTCCGACAAGTCCTTAATGGGACCGTTTTACAAAATTTCAAAGTATGCATATTGTTTAGAACATTATTCTGGCCATATTTTGTTCAATATTGCTTATCAAAATATTCCCCCTTTTCGAGATATAAAGCGTCAAAGATTTGACATTCTGGCCCCTTATGACCCTTTATTACGTAACATTTGATCAAAATTGTATCATATGTTGTTGCAAATCGTTAAGATAAATACTTTTGCTTCAGTAATGTATAACAAAATATTGATCATTAGAGAGTTATAGATAAAAGACTTATGGCCCCTCTGATCCCCTTCTTTGAAGGCGTCAGCCCCAATTTCTTGATATCAAATGAAAGGTCTTGTGATTTTGAATATTTTTTGTTCAACACTTATTCAGAGATTTCTATTCGTTGTGGAGATATGCTGAATGGAAATATTTAGGGGCCACTCTTAAAAGTCCTTAATCCATTTGAGGGGGCCGTTTCACAAAAATTCAAAGTATGCATATTGTTAAGAACATTATTCTAACCATCTTTTGTTCAATATTGCTTATCAAAATATTCCCCCTTTTCGAGATATAAAGCGTCAAAGATTTGACATTCTGACCCCTTGTGACCCCTAATTACGCAAGATATGCCTAAAAGTTTATAATATATTGTTCCAAATGGTCTAAAATTGAAAAAAATCGAAAAATCGAGCAGAAAAAATGATAAAATTTTTTGGTCATATGGGGGATCGAACCCGGGTCGCCCGCGTGACAATCCAACGCGCTAACCATTTAGCCATTGGGATCGCCGCTTCGCGTTTTCAAATGCAAATATCTCGAGATTGGCTTTTTCGATTTTCAAACAGATTACATATTTCGCTTCTGCAAAAGGGTCTCTATTCAAATCAAAAACAAAAATATTAAAAAAAAAAGTTCAAAAATTGAGTTTTTTAAATTCGTTTCCGGTATCGACCGGAAGTACTGACGATGCACGAAAAGGCGATTCTGCAACGCTATAAGTCATAAACTATCATCTCAAATAAGTCTCCCGTTGATATCTTAAGCAGTTTTCGCTACTAAGTTCAGACAAAATTGCATTTTAAAATCAGGAAATTGTAGATAACTCACGACCGGAAGTGACGTCATCAACAAAAAAAATTTCCAATAAGGTTCGGATCAGTACCTGTCAGATGTGAAAGTCTCATGAGAATCGGCCCAGTAGTGTACGAGAAATCGCGTGCACAAAATTGGTAAGAATAATAATAATAGGGAAAAAGAAACCGAAGAATAACAAGAAGGTCTTCCGTTGGAGACGGAAGACCTTAATAACTAGTGCTAATTGTAACGGGAACCGTTACAGATGTTCCCCAAACACTCCCCAACTCCCTTTTGGTGCCATATTCCCTGTAAGCCTTATTAAATAAGACAACATCTGTGCATTTTTGACTTTAACAACGTTTTCCCAAAAGGATACCAATTATATTCAAATTTTAACATTGCACGCGTGCCCATGTGAATGCACGTGCATAATGATCATATAATCTTGTCTACACTTTATATACATTTAAATATACTTTATATGAAAGCATTTAGTCCAAAATTATCAAAAATCACTCATTCAAGTGTATTTTCAATTTTGCTCGTTCCAAATGCACGCACGTGCGTGCACGTGCATGATGACCATACCTTCTTGTAGGAGGCCTTTATATCTATCTATTTTCTAAATCCCATCCTGTTTGGTTGAAAACCAAAGGAATGATAGCCATTTCAAGTTTCAGCCAATCAGATTGCGACACACGTGCATCCACGTGATTTCAAGAATTTTTTCTAAATCATATTGTAGAATATCTTAATGCATAACTATGTTTTAAATTTAAAAGCATTTTGTCAAAAATCAAAGGAGATATGGCCATTTAAAGTTTCAGCCAATCAGATTGCAGCGCACGTGCATGCGCGTCATTTCTTGAAATTTTTGTATATCATATTGCAGGATATTCTAATGCATGACTATGTTTTAAATTTCAAAGCATTTCGTCAAAAAATAAAGGAGATATAGCCATTTAAAGTTTCAGCCAATCAGATTGCAGCGCACGTGCATGCGCGTGATTTCATGAAATTTTTTCCATATTATATTTTAGGATATCCTAATTCATGATAATGTTAAAAATTTCAAAGCATTTCGTCGGAAAACAAAAGAGATATTGAGATTTTTGTTTCAGCCAATCAGAGGAAGGCGCACGTGCATGCGCGTGAGTTCATCCTAATTTGACAGTGTCATATTATTAACACTTTTAATATATCCTTATGTAATGAGTTTCAAAGCATTTCATCAAAAAATGTAAAAGTTATAGCTATATTAAGTATATCAGTCAATTCACTCATTTCACGCGCACGCACGTGCAGGCGTATGCGCGCAAAATGACCTTCGTTCCGCACACCTACACTACACACCTATTAACCCTAAAAAGGTTTTAGCTCAGTTGGGTGAACAGTTTCTGAGAACACTCGCGGACAAAAAAGTACCGGAGAACAAATAAGAAAAAAAAAAAATAATAATAATAATAACTAGTGCTAATTGTAACGGGGACCGTTACAGATGTTCCCCAAACGCTCCCCAACTCCCTTTTGGTGCCATATTCCCTGTAATCTCTATTAAATAAGAAATACTTAATGGAATTTAGACTTAATCAAGGTCTTCATAGATAAATACAAAATATATTTAAAAATAGGCATTGCACGCGTGTTCATGTGCGTAACGACCATATTATCTTGTCTACACTATCTAAAATTTTAATATACTTAAGATAAAAGCATTTAATCCAAAAGTATAAAAAATACGATCATACAAGTGTATTTTTAATTTTACTTTATGCACGTGCACGCACGTACAAAATGACTACACCTTCTTGTAGGAGTCCCTTATATTTATCTATGTTCTAAATCCCATCCTGTTTCGTTGTAAAACAAGGGAGTTATAGCCATTTGAAGTTTCAGCCAATCAGATTGCAGCACACATGCATGCGTGTGATTTCATAATTTTTTATCTTTATCGTATTGAAGGACATCAAAATGAATGATTATATTTTAAAATTCCAAACATTTCGTCAAAAAACAAAAAAAACAAATAGCCATATAAAGTTTCAGCCAATCAGATTGCAGCACACGTGCATGCGCGTGATTTCATGAATTTTTTTTCTATATCATATTTTAGGATATCCTAATGCATGACTATGTTTTAAATTTCAAAGCATTTCGTCAAAAAACAAAGGAGATATAGCCATTTAAAGTTTCAGCCAATCAGATTGCAGCACGCGCGCATGCGCATGCTTTCATGAAAAATTTTATATATCATCCTGTAGATCTACATAATGTAGGACTATGTTCAAAATTTCAAAAGATTATGACTAGAAACAAGAAAGATATTGAGACTTTAGTTTCAGCCAATCAGAGCGAAGCGCACGTGCATGCGCGTGAGATCTTGCTATTTTGACCATGCCATCTTGTCTATACTACTAATGTATCCTTACATTATGAGTTTCAAAGCATTTATCAAAAAATAGAACAGTGCTGGCTATATCTATTTTATTGGTCATTTCACGTGTTGCACGTGCACGCTCTTGCAAGCACGTGCGCGCAAAATGACCTTGATTCCGCAAATCTACATAACATGTCTACTAACCCTAAAAAGGTTTTACCTATATCGGACGAACAGTTTACAAGATCATTCCCGGACAAAAAAGTTCCAGGAAGAAGAAGAAGAAGAAAAATAATAATAATAATAATAAGAAACAGAGTAAAAACAATATGTTCCCCAACTTCGTTTGGGGAACATAATAAGAAACAGAGTAAAAACAATATGTTCCCAAACTCCGTTTGGGGAACATAATAATAATAAGAAACCGAGTAAAAACAATATGTTCCCAAACTCCGTTTGGGGAACATAATAAGATCAGAGCAAACACGGACCTCCGAAACATCAAACCATTGTGATTTTTAACGTACAGTTACTGAAATCCTTTGACCATCAGTAATCAGCGATTCTATGACGAAACCAGGCTATTGTGACGTCTACTACTCTCGGTAGTTTTGTTTACACAAACAATAACTATATTGCAGAAAATGCAGTAGGTATCCAAAATGGTGGAAAATAATGAATAACATTCGACAACCGGGAAATATGAAGTTTTATGGCCTGATTACGTTATAACAAACCAATCATATAATGCGGTTTGCAGAATAAATATAATGAAGTATAGTAATTTGGTAAAAATGACTCTTTGTGAAAAATTGTTTGCAATGCCTATATTCATACTCCTTAAAAAATTAAAATTATGCCAGTGATGACCCTTATAAAGAAATTAAATTCTCTTAATAAAAATTGTCGCAATATTTCAATCTGTTTATGACTTCCCTAAATCGAAGCAAATTTTCTCAGCTAACTCCTGCTTTGAAACTTTGAAACAGATGAAGGACTATGCATTTATAGATATTACATGCACAGGAACATAAATATAACTTTTTAAATCAATTTCACTTAGGTATTTCAACATATTACATGTAGCAAATATACCGGTACTTTTATGATTTTCCCTAGTCAAAAAGCAGACAATAATTTATTCTTCTCCAACAGGATTAATTATTGTATTCGATATAACACGAATGAATGAAAAGTGTTAATCCAAACATGACTGCAGTGTTTTAAAGAACAAAGATATCATTCAACTCAGATAAAAGAATTCGAGAGACTTCTAAATAATTTGAAAGAACATATCTGATAAGAGAATTAAAATACACGTTGATCTGTGGTAATCTGCACTCTATGTATTTCAATTACATAGGTGTTTAGCATGGCCTTAATTATTAATCTAATCTCTATTTCTCTGTCAAACATACTGAGATTTCATTGAAGAATTCCATAATATACCGGAGACGAATTTACATTTGTTTTTACGATAAATTCAGTGCTTGAAGCTTGTCACAGAGAGAAGAAACAAAATATTTTTTACATAGACATTTTTGTGGTAGACTGTGAGAGTACTTTTTTCTTCAGGGAATAATTTTCTAAAATGTCCCCAGGATTTTTTAATATAAGGGGTGTTAAGAAAGTTCGTTCCATGATGAAATATTTCCAAAAAATTCAAAGAAGTGCTTAAGGACATTGGATGCTGATTTTTGAGTGAATTTTGTTCATGTCCATTATTTATAAAATTCTGCATCATTTTTAAGTTCTAAAGTCCTGAAATCTGAATTCTACAATGCAAATTAAACTATGTTCAATGAAAAAACCGCGCTTAAATTTCATTTAATTAGAATTAAGCTAGGGACTATTTTTTTAGGCTTAAGGTTTTTTTTAGACGAAAATGATCAGTTTCCCCTTTGAACTATAACAGTACTTATAATTTTGGATTCCTATTGTTCCATGCTGGTTGCACACAAAGCTGTTTTTTGCAGTGAAATGTGTTATGCTGGTTCTGAAATATCTATTAAATTATTTCTTATGAATTTCTTATGAATTCTTTCAACAGAAGTGTGACAAATATAGTAAATATATTTTGAAAATCCGGCCAAAAATTTAAGCAATTTTAACGTAAAATTTTTATATTTTTAGTAATATCTGAACATTTACATCATATACCCCCACTTCTGATGTTCATTTCTAAATATTCAAGATACCTTTGACCTATTTGCTTAAAATCATGAAAAGTTTAAGACTTTAAAATAATTCTGTTGCCTATTAAATTTTCAATGCATTTCAAAATCACATTTTCTTTGTGCAGAAAGGTCAAATAATTGATTATGCGAAGCAATTTAATACTTTTTCTTATTCACAATTTTAAAGTGTCTTTTTTAAAACAAACTAAGACTTCATTTTGTTTCATGCTTTAATTGGATAAAAATATTGGAGGGAAAACGGTCATATTAAATGTACTGTAGCGCCAAAAGAAGCGTATTGACCCCCACTTTTTGATTTGAATTTCAATTAAGAAACTAGAAATATACTTGGCAAAAAAGTTTAAGACTTTAAATATCAGGATCTAACGTCGTTAACTAAAGGGATGAATTTTCAAGTCTGACAAAATCACAAGAGTGTGCTTTAGATTTATAGCAATTCATTTCTAGCAGGAAGTTATAGGATTTTTCTTCCATATGAAAATATATGCACCTGTTGTGCTCGGGAACCAAAACGAATAGGGGTAACTGATGATTGGGGAGCAATTTTGTTATTGACCTACCCATAGTTATTCCCATAATTTCCCGACTGAGTTTGAATTTGAGGGTTAGAAGATATCCGAGGGCACTGGATGGTAACCTTGACATTTGATGCAACCGTGATTATAAGAACATATATGCAAACCCCTTAATAATTCGCAGGGGTAATAAGGAAGTATACAAAATATTCCACCTTGACTAAACACATAATGATGTCATAGTAGGCGAGATGACGTCAATTTTTAAAAATAAGTTTTCGCAGTATCGGTATTTGGAGATATTTTTTAACTCTAGAAGTGAAAAGGAACGTGAAAACATTAAGAGAAATATGATGTTTTTATTTTGTCATGCCGTATCTGGCATTTGGATTTAAATCTACCACCGATGACATCATTTGTGTAAATTGAGTAACTTGTGTATTGATCATGTCGAATAAAGAGAATTTGGCCAAAGATACGTAAAATGGTGTTTATAAACAAATATCCTGGATATTTTGTTAAATTCATATGGAGTTCAGTGTATAAAACAGGTATGTCAATTTATTTCTATCGATTATATACCCTTTTGAAGACAGTCAGCTATATACGTATCCCGCTCAGACTTTTCTATGTCATTTGTGACAAAAATAATACTACAGAACAATAATAAGCTCTATATTTCAGAACAAAACAATTGTATATATGGAAAGTTTGCTTCCCGAAATACGTAGAAAGTGCTGCTACAATATAGAATCCCGAGTTAAGCATGTTTTTTACGGGGGAAAATCGGTTCATATGTATAAAATTCAGAACATAGGGTAAGGTTTCATGCAAATGTGTGGTTTAATTATTTCACTGATGAGAAAGTGGGATGTTTGCAACACTTTTGTAGGAAAAATATGTTTTGCAACTTCTATTTTTTACTCAAAGAAATTATTCAACTCCGGGGTACTGTTGTTCTGTTACATGTAGCTTTTTTATTAAGGAAAATTTCGCTATTAATAGAAATCTAGAAATATAAAATAAAAAATAGAAATAGCAATATAACATTATGTAAATGTGACAGTATCACTTTACTGCATTTACATGGCAAACTGCTTCTGAGTAGTACCCTCTCTTTGTGTTTCTCTTACAAGTATGTCATCTTCTAGCTTTAGCTTATTGAAGTTCTGGTGTAATATTGCCTCTACTTCACATCTTGCTGAGTTTCTTGGCGGTTTTTTTCCTTCTCTAACATACTCTATGACAGATGCAATGTATGGATCTTCCTTCTGGATCTGTTTAAGATCAGTTTGGCTGCCATTGTTATGTAGAACAGGAATCTGCAACTGTTGGCAAACAGCAGGTGAAACAGGGAGTGTCTGGTTATAAGTCTGCTTTTTTCCTGTGTCTGTAATGGCTTGAACAGCTTCAGCATCAAGCGTCTCTGTCTGTGTTGGTAACCTAGACAAAATATCAGCATCTATGTTTGACTTACCTGGTTTATAGGTGATACTGAAGTTATACGAGGATAATGCAGCTATCCACCTGTGTCCAGTGGCGTCTTACTTGGCCTTAGTCAGCACGCAAGTGAGGGGATTGTTGTCGGTAAATACGGAGAATTGGGTTCCATTCAAGTAGTCCGAAAATTTCTCTGTAACTGTTATTTAAGAGCAAGGAACTCCAGCTTGTGAATGGTATAATTCCTCTCCGACTTTGTCAGACCCCTACTGGCATAGGCAATTACTCTCTTTGTTCCGTCTTGATCCTGGTATAACACAGCTCCGAGCCCACTGAGACTAGCATCTGTGTGAAGTTCGAAGGGCTTCTTAAAATCAGGATATCCTAGAACTGGGGCTGCTGATAAACATTCCTTAAGTCTGTTGAATGCAGCATCTTGATCTGGTCCCCAATGTCAACTTGATGGAAGTACATTTTTTCCTCTCGACTTCTTACCAGTGGCCATTATGTCTATTAAGGGACGCGCAATCTTAGAGAAGTAATGTTTGAATTTTCTATAGTATCCTGAAAATCCAAGAAATTGTCTAACCTCTTCAGGAGTCTTGGGTTTGGGCCAGTTTAGAACTTTACTTACGCAAGTGAGTTAAGGCTACATATGGAGGTTTCTATGCAAAATATCTCATTAAATTCCATAATTGCTCTACCTAACACACAGAAAATGTTAAGACTTGTTTTATAATACATTCTTGGTACCCACCACATGCGATAGCCAGTACACATTATGACGTCATATTATGACGTCATCAACCTCTACTACACAAGTTTATAACAAACATCAACAAAATCGCTTCGGCGCAAGGGCATACATTACTTTGTTTTACAGAAACAAGGTAGAAAAAGACGCAGGATATTCCAAGGATTTAAGATATTGCTGCACAAATGTCGGCACTACAATTGTTTAGTTACAATTCGTGCAGTTTTAAGTTTAAACAGGGTAAAAGTTCACAGTCCAGTGTAAGTTTCCTAATATTTTTATCGATTAAGAAAGTTCATAGGATTTGTGCAGCAATTCTATTAATTTTAACAATATTCTCCTTAATATTATATACTCTTCAAAAAAAGAAACGCATCGTAGAATTTTAGTGACACATTGAACATAAAAATTATTTAGTAAAATGATGCATTAATAAAACAGAAATGTGGTAAGCAACAGGAATACTATCTAAATGTCATAATTACTCAACAATTTTAAAATCATAGTCAGTTTAAGACCATTAAAGATCAATATCTGGTATGCCCCCCGCAGACACAAATGATGCCCACAAACGGCATCTAATGGAAGCAAATGTGTGTAATAAAAACTGTATAGGAATACTTTCCCACTCC
>NW_026940435.1:0-12198 GCF_032062105.1 Saccostrea cuccullata
TGTGCAAGTTTTCTTATGTTGTGAATTCTGCCAACAGGCGGCTCCAGGGAGTCATAGTGTACTATCTCAATTAATACAGTTTTGTGTTTTACAGTAATTGTTTGGTGGTTTAAAGACAGTAACCATCTGAGTAACGTATAATTTGAAAAGATTGAACAGTTAATGTATCAATTATGGTGTAGTACAAGATAATGGTAAATCCAAGCACAGGGAATAAAACAAGTTTCAATCATGGTCAAGGCTTCATATCTAAGCGCACAGTAGTCAGCTAGTAAGGTCAATTTAAAAAAGTAGCCAAGTCTATAATTAATCACTGTTAAAAATGTATTTTGAAAAGTAAATAGAATAGGAAAATTATGCAACATATTTTATTGTATAATACAAAAAATTACTTTTATTGTTATTAACATCAAATAGACTTGTAAATAATAGATAAAAAAATGAGACAAATATAACATCAAAATGGTTCTTCAAGGACCAAGAGAATGTGAGAAAACTACATTTTAGGGCAAAGAAAATCGTACAGAAGGACTAATAGTTTGTTAATTTCCATTCTTCCACAATGCTTGTTACACATGGAATACCTTTATAGTCTTGATGATGGTGATAAAATGGGGGACATATTATAACTTAATTTATGAATTGTTACTAAATACTAGACTTTCATCGATCCTGATCATCCTATTTCTTTTGCTTTTGGGAAAGAAAGCTTCATCTATCAGTCTATTATATATTCTATGGATCCTCTTAGTTGTTGTATTATACTCAGGTGACCGTTAAGGCCCTTGGGCCTCTTGTTGTATCCATATGATGCAGAATTTGTGCAAAATCTTATGCGTAAAAAGAAGAAAACACCTGCTGTGGCCTTCAACATATCGACGACGTACGACTATATGATGTCTGTAAGATTAAAGAATAGCAGAGTCTGCGTACTTTTTGAACGGCCATCGCAATGTCAATTAACAACATTTATGGCTATTTCCATTCTCATGTCGATACGATATATCCCAGTGATATTGAGATAAAATATACTACGGAGTCTGACACATTTGTTTCATATTTGGATATTTTACTTAAAAAAGGCGTTAATGGTAATCTAACAACAAATCTGTATGATAATCTTCTCTATCGTCAACTTCCCTTACCTATGCAACAATATACTAGTACCTTTATCACCTGCATACGGAGTTTATATATCTCGATTCGATACACAAGAGCATGCTTTACATATATGTGCACACATTCTAAAACGGGGTAAATTATTGACAAACAAGTTGATGAAACAAGAATTTCAGCAGTCGCGTTTAAAGTCATCATTTCGTAAGTTCTATGGTCGATACAATGACCTTATCAGCAAATACAATTTGTCGTTGAGTCAAATGCTGACTAATGTTTCTCATACAAATTGTTAGTCCATTATTTATTCACTGAATTGACGACGGATTTTTCCGTTATTTCCCGATCATAACAAGAAGCACACGGCGGGTGACCGGTCAGCAGGAAATGCTCACTCCTCCATGGCACCCGATCCCCGTACCGCTAATGTTTTGGAGGTCCGTGTTTGTTCTGCTCCAATTTTGTATTGTTTTATGGACTTTTGGTCTTGAATACTGTTCGTTATCTTCATATGTTTCACCTAGGTAATTTAACTATAGTTTGCCTACTAAAGCATTCGTCGTGATTAGTAATCATTCTGTTTACTAGCTAAGATAGTGAGTAGTAGGTGTCACGTTAAGCGAGGGTCTTATAGATACCTACTAATTTTATGAAAGTTACTTTTAAATTCTAGATAAACTTATGTTATCTAGTTAAGCTACCCAATACATGTACCTAGTAAAACTACTTTTAAGGTAATGATTATATGGAAAGTAAATTTTCTAGTCATCTTAGTGTCTTCTTAGTGACTTTCACTAGTTATTCAGTTCAGTACATGTACCGTGATAAATTATATCCAATGTCTTCTGCAACAGAAACGATAGAGTAAGCGAGTCACGATTTCACGCAGAAATAGTATATAAAACCACTTTTTAAAAAAAAACAGCTGTTGCACCCTTTTGCGGTGTGTTACTGAGTTACAATATATTTAGACTATTTAGTGTATCAATTGCTAGTAAAATTTCACGTATAGAAACTTAAAGTTCTTACCATAGAAACATTAAACCTTGAACAATATGTGACTGCGTGCCTGTTGTTTTACTTGAACGTGATTTGGATCGCTTTAGTATTTATTTTTAAAACTAGAGGTAATGTGAGCACTGGGCTCACTTACTAATACCGGTTCCCTCGTTCCCATATTTGCTTTGGGGGACCCGAAATAAGTACCAGATCAAAATGTAAAATAAAAGGTCACAATCGCATGATGTAATTAAGAATTTGTGGAAATATCATCAAATTTCATTCAGTGGTATACCGGGAGAAGGAGTTGCGTAGGGAAATTGGTATCCTTCAATTTCTTTTTAAAAAAGAATGGTAGTGTCAACGTTTTGCTCTGGGAAACCCAAAATATTTTTCGGATTATCAAAAGCGTAAAATAAGGGGTCACAATGGCACCATGTAAGAAAGATTCTCTGAAGGTCTGACGGTATATTTCATTGAGTTGTGTAAGGAAAGCTGCCGATAAGAGATGGGTATCCCAAAGCGTAAGGGATGGGCATCGCGATCACTATATGCCCTCCCACTTCTCAAGCAGGAGGGGGTATTAATCCAAGTATAGTGCCTAAATATCTCTCGGTTATACATGTACATCAGACCAATTCTTATTTGTTTTAAATCTATAGGGATTTCTGATTCAGTTTTCAACAGTTTAATAATTAAAGTTTATATGACTTAATGTGAATGAGGCATCGACAGCAATGCAAGGGCTTAAATTTGCTCTGAGGAACTTACAATTTCTTAAACATTACGCTTCTTTTGGCCCTTTATGATTGAAAATGAAAACTTTGAGTCGTATTTGTGTATGAACAAGATGTGTTTGTGAAACACTTTGCGCCCGGCGGCAACAAATTTAAAAAAAACACATTTTTAGCATCAAGGTCACAATGAAGGTCACAAGGTCATTGGTCTTGGTGTCATTTGAAAGACCTTGATTAGTGAAGTATGCATGCCAAATATCAAGTGTATATCTTTCATGGTTCAAAAGTTATGGTGAAGGTTCTAAAAATCTATTTTTAGCATATAAGACACAGTCAAGGTCACAAGGTCATTGACCTTGGTGTCTTGTGAAAGGGTCCATTAGTGGAGTATGCATGCCAAATATTAAGTCTCTTTCTTACTTCGTTCAAAAGTTATGGCGAAGGTTAAAGTTTGCCATAAAAAAATATATTTAGCGTATAGGCCACAGTCAAGGTCACAAGGTCATTGTCCATGGTGTCTTTTAAAAAAGCTTAATAAGTGTTGTATGTATACCAAATATGAAGTCTTTATCTTTTCTGATTCAAAAGTTATTGCAAAGGTTAAAGTTTGCAAATTTTTTTTCTATTTTTAGCATATAGGTCACAGTCAAGGTCACAAGGTCAGTGACCTTCGTGTCATTTGAAAGAGCTTCATTAGTGGAGAAGGCAAACCAAATATGAAGTCTCTATCATTCATGGTTCAAAAATTATGGCGAAGGTTAAAGTTTGCAGACAAACATATAAACAGACAGACAGACAGAGAGACAGACAGACAGGACAAAAACAATATACGCCTGCCTCGGATCTTTCGATGCGGGTGCATAAAAATGTAATATTATTAAAAATTTCCAGATGTGTATAAAATACATGTGGCGGACTGTGCGAATTGGGATATTCCTTGCGCCCTTTAATCTTTGACATTGACGATTTCAGACATGTTTCTGCAAATTCTAATTTCTGTATATACCGAGTCTCACCAAACCCCAATGGGTCAAAATTTTAGCCCCAAACTACTATGGTGGATTGTTTTGAGGGAACATGAATCGGCCCTCAGCTATTTATACAAAATTATGTTGTAATTTTTAGAATATAATCATCTATTATTAGAGATTGACTGGACGTTTACATGAAAAACTTATGGATAATTTTCATAAGAGGAAAATTAAAATTTATTACTATTTTTCATTCCTTTGAAACAATTTACAAATGTTCATTATAAGAATAAAAAACAGATACACGTATAAAAACCATACCTTCAAAGCAATATAAAAAGTATACTTTATTTAAGCTTTTATGAGAAATGTACATATATAAGAACTCACAGAAATGTGTCTGGAAATTTGTCTCGAAGACCGATTTTTGGCAATAAAAAGGAAGGGGAAAAAATTGTGGTCCATCAGTACGCAGAATTAACAATGACAAAATAAACTACATGTATAAATTTTATGTTACAGTAATGTAACAATGGACATAGGATTCTCAAAACTA
Source organism: Saccostrea cuccullata (assembly GCF_032062105.1). Lineage (NCBI taxonomy): Eukaryota > Metazoa > Mollusca > Bivalvia > Ostreida > Ostreidae > Saccostrea > Saccostrea cuccullata. The sequence goes on from NW_026940435.1 coordinate 4,380, forward strand.
AAAAAAAAACATGTTACATGAGATTCAGTCTTGCTGCATTAGGCAGCGTAGTTTATATCGTTAAAAAGAATTGACAGTCATTTTCAAAGCATCTTTGGTTTCATTTTTAGCTGTCAGAAAGCTCAAGTGAGCTTTCTGATCTGATCACCTGTTATCCGTCCGTCTAATAACTTCTCATATTTTCAACTACATGTACTTCTCAAGAACCACTGGGCCAATTTTAACCAAACTTAATGCAAAGTATCCTTGGATGAAGGGGAGTGTTTCAAATGTTAAAATTAAGGGACAATCAGCCTTCCAGGGGGCGGGGGAGACAAGAAAACACGAAAAATAGGGTGGGTTATTAAAAAAAACCTTTCGCTCATGCAAAATCCACTGTGTCTGAAAAGCTGAAGTGTATGTAGAGGGATTCTGGGACTATGTAACTTTTAAATTATTCAAATCATTACGCACTGGCAAAGCTAAGGTTTGGCCATAATAGGTATTACAAAGGGGAAAATCTGGTGAAGAGCAGCAATGGTAAAAGTTACCAAGCGTTGTGGCCGATGGGCCTGTTGTTTTCTGGAGTGCATCTTTCTCTCGGAACATCTGATATGACATATCTGATTTATCAGATATGATAGTGAGACCAGCCTGTATAATTTATCATAGTGATAAGGTTAAATGAGGTTATAATCATTGACTTTGTACTCAGAATGCATTTTTAACAAGAGGCCCAGGGGCCACATCGCTCACATCAGCTAGGAAAAAGCACATTAATCAGATCAGAACTGAAAAGTTTACTGAGAAGGTCGGGAGGGGGCTTGAATTCTAATACTACTTGAGAATGCCTCCATATCAATACTGTATATAACTTCTTGAGAAAAAGATTTTTATAGATTTTTTTTAACATTTTGTTTGTATATATTACTTTGTAATAAATTGAATTTGACTCCCCATTGCTTCCCTCCCTACCCCAAAGGGTACTCATAATTTGAACAAATCTAAATATTCTATGCATGAGGATGCGCTTACATGTCAATATGACTAAACATAGCTTTTCTGTTATTGGGATTTTCCCCTTTATTTTCCTATGTAAAACTTTGACTCACCCTTCTTTACCCTTGGAGGTTATGATCTGAATAAATTTAATTCTACAATATCTGAGGATGCTTCCATATAAATATCACTAACCATGGCTTTGCTTTTCTATAGAAAAAGATTTTTTAAAATATGTATTGATGTAAAATTTGGAACCCCCATATTTGGCCCCACACTATCCCTGGGGGTTATAATTTGAACAAACTAGAATCTAGAGTACCTGAGGATGCTTCCATATAAATATCACTAATCATGGCTTTGCAGTACTTGAGAAGAAATTTTTTAAAGATTTCCTTATATATTCCTAGGTAAAACTTTAATCAGCAATTGTGGCCCCACCCTAACCCCGGGTGGTCATAATTTGAACAAACTCGAATGAAAACTATCTGAGGATGATTCAACATGAATTTCATCTTTCCTCTCCCTATTGATCTTGAGAAGATTTTGAAAGATTTTTCCTATATATTCCTATGTAAAACTTTGATCGGCCATTGTGGCCCCACCCTAACCCCTGGGATCATGAATTGAACAAACTTGAATGAAAACTATCTGAGGATGATGCAAGATGAGTTTCATCTTTCCTGTCCCAATTGTTCTTGAAAAGAAGATTTTTCAAGATTTTTCCTATATCAATATTCCTATGTAAAAATTTGATCGGCTTTTGTGGCCCCACCCTATCCCTGGAGGTCATGATTTAAACAAACTTGAACGTACACTACCTGAGGATGATTCAACATGAGTTTTATTTTTCCTGTCCCTATGGATCATGAGAAGAAGATTTTTAAAGATTTTTCCTACAAGTGTATGTATTCCTATATGAAACTTTGATCGGCCATTGTGGCCCCACCTACTCCCTGGTGTCATGATTTGAACAAACTTGAATGTACACTATCTGAGGATGCTTCAACATGAGTTTCATCTTTCCTGTCCCAATGGTTCTTGAGAAGAAGCGTTTTGAAGATTTTTCCTATATATTCTTATGTAAAACTTTGATCGGCCGTTGTGGCACCACCCTAACCCCGGGGGTCATGATCTGAACAAACTTGAATCTGCACTACCTGAGGATAATTCCACATGAGTTTCATCTTTCCTGGCCCAGTGGTTCTTGAGAAGATTTTTTAAAACTCCATTAATTTTTCACTAATTCATTATTATCTCCCCATGGAAGAGGGCGTGGCCCTTTATTTGAACAAACTTGAATTCCCTTTACCCCAGGATACTTTGTAGCAAGTTTGGTTGAAATTGGTCCAGTGGTTCTTGAAAAGAAGATGAAAATGTGAAAAGTTTACAACAACGACGACGAGGACAGACAACGGACAAATTTGATCAGAAAAACTCACTTGAGCCTTCGGCTCAGGTGAGCTAAAAAGCGCAACTTTTCAATTTTAGCAATATTTCTAGATTCGAGAAACTCCCCTCACCGCCGTCCCCCATTAAAAAGAAACGCCATTAATTTCTTTGTTCATATACATTAAAACGTAATAGCAATAAATATATTAGAAATGTTTTAAGAAAGATAAATGAAAATAACAAGTATATTGTCAGGAAAAAATTGCCCTCCTTGAAAAGAAACAACTGCCTTTAATTGGATACTTAAGGTTACAATTTTGAACATTTAGGAGCGATAATTATCACTCTTATGTCTATAACAGCTGTGATGAGCTGCTCCTCATGGATGGGGAGAATGCTTGTCAGTGAATAGATGTTTGCTGGGTGGTGTTCAACAGCACACGCCAACTTAACTTTTTTCGGGAGCGCACCCCGTGGCTGCCGAGTTCACCCCGCGGATGCTTAATTGTGAAAGGTTGAAGATCCGACCGACCTGTGAAAAAACCCTATATTATTTGATTTTCTCATGAAACACTACATGTCTGTGATCATCTTCGCTAGCCAAGGGTTTCTAATACGCTACTCCCCTCATGAACCCTATGCATACAATGTTGATAGAAGTTGAGTTTTTTTCTCGAGTTCTGATTGGGATTCGGCACAGCCGGTCGACCAATCAGCAACTGTTTTTTGTAAATGACGATATTTGCGTTCAGGACACTTCTTGACTCTTTAATCTCGGGAATGAAAAACCCAAGTAAACAACGATCCGTGAGATAACATGCAATTCTATGAATAGCTATGGTGTCATCCAATATCTTCTAAATACGTGATCAAATATCTATATTGAAGTTCAGATTTGTACCATAAATAATAAATAAACATAACTCAATTATTGTTTCTTAATTATTCTTGAAAAAAAAATTGATTTAATTTATTTTAAACACGTGTCTTTATTCTGTCGATGACGCAATTTGTGCGTACCTGATAGATTCGAGATCACGTGACGAAAACAATCCCGTCTTTTGACTTCACCGGATGCCAAGGGTTCATGAGGAGAGTAGCGTATCAGAAACCCTTGGCTAGCGAAGATGGTCTGTTATGGGTGTCATCAAGCGTTGTCGTGGAATGTCTGGAAATTTCCAAATCTTGCAAACATTGGCTGTATAATAGGGAACAGGTTTGCGATTCCCTGCAGATCCTCGCGTTTCCTCTATCACTTTTAACATACACAGGCGTTATCGTTTAATGTCCCCCCCTTTCGCGAAAGCGAGGGGACATTAAATATCATTAGTCAGTCCGTCCGTCACAAAAACTTTAACCTTACCCATAACTTTTGATTTAGTGGAACCATGACTTTCATATTTCACATGTATATTCCTTGTGACAAGAAATTTCTTTGGGTACCACCAAATTTGACCTTTTGATCTTGACCTTTGAGTTTGACCCACTTTTATATTAAAATTTTAAACTTTTACTTTGGCCATAACTTTTGAACGGTAGACGCTAGGACTTTCATATTTCTCATATGTATTCTTTGTGGGAAGACCTTTCATTGGATGCCAACATCTTTGACCTTTTGACTCTGACCTTGGAGATTTCCTTACTTATGGAAAAACTTTAACCTTGGCCATAACTTTTGAACGATAAGGGCTAGGGCTTTCATACTTCGTATATGTCATTCTTGTGAGAAGATCTTTCATTGAATATCAAGGACTTTAACCATTTGACCTTGACCTTGGAGTTTGACCTACATTTTAAAAACTTTGACCCTGTCCATAACTTTTGAAAGGTAAGGGCTAGGGCTTTCATACTTTACATATGTAATACTTGTGATAAGACCTTTTTAAGAAACCATCAACTTTGACTCTTTGGCCAAAGAGTTTGACCTAACTTTCAAAAACTTATCCTTGGCCATAACTTTTGAACAGGTGGTGCTAGGGCTTTCATATTTTGTAATCGGATTTCTTGTGAGAAAATCCTACTTTGGGTACCAATATATTTAATATGCATTTAAGGAAATTTTAATCTGCACTATGTTGCCATACGGGATCATCATTGTTTTACAAATACATCTTGTACCTTATAACTGTTGATTGAGAAGAGATAGGGCTTTCCATATTTGACGTGTGCATTACCTATGACAAGCTATTTCCAAGCATGCAATGATTTCTGACCCCTTGACCTTCAAGATTGACCTTATTTTTAAAAAATACAACTTCGGTGATAAATTCTAAATGCCATATGATAGTGAGTTAATATTTGACACAATATGCCATAAAAATGACGTCTCACCCACAAAGACACCGAAAGCGGGGGACCACAATTCTTTGAATTCGCTTGTTTCGCTATCGATAGATTCTCATGCTTTCATCGCTACATCGGATATAGTTGAAATGCTTTTCAATTCCAGGTCAGATCACTACGTCGCTCACTGGTACAAAACCACCTCCTTGAGCATATTACAAGTCAGAACAAGCTAAATCAGAGAATTTTTGTCCCCCGCTAAAGGAAAAAAGAGGATGATGCTCAGGTTGGCGTGTCGACCCCCCTCTTCCTCAAATTTGCAGAATTATTAAATTATGTACTGAAGCAAACGAAAAATGCCAATATGGATTATTATGAAGATTTGACTGCTTATTCTTTAAAAGATTCTATTATTATTGATAATATAAAATATCTACCACACAAAAACAATAGTATGAACACGTCATGCGTCATACTTCTTCATTCCAGATGCTAAATACTGTAAACGTAACATTTAGCGGTGTATTCTATTTAGCGATTTTGGCGGAAAGCACTGTCCGCTAATTCAAGTACATCGCTAAATGTCTTGTATATTAACATTTATAATAACTAGCACATTCAGACAGCGCTAAATCAGATCTACACTAATTTGTTGAAAATTGAATTTCCGCCAAATATCGTACACGCCAAATGTAATACATTTACAGTACTATCATTTAGTTAATGACCAAAAAAAAAATTTTAAGTCTCCAATGGGATTTTAACCCGGGGGGGGGGGGGGGGGGGGCTTTCGCATGCTAAGCGAGGATCTTTCCTCTCGGCCTTCGACGAACCTACTAAAGCGATGAATCCGAATTAAATGGAAGCAGTTGGTCACATACATGTACATATCGTATACATCTTTACATCACGTTTTACATTGTCAAAATTTTACGAAAAGTTTAGCTTCTACTAAATCTTTTAATTAAAAATCAATCGGCGTATTCTATAGGCCATAGGGAGTTGTCATGTAGAATGTAATTGCAAAAGCTTAAAGGGTTCTCGAGATATCGTTTGGAAATGAAAGTGTTAGACAGAAATACAACCAAACGGAGGACGGACAGAAGGTCGGTGTGGGCCAAAGGGAATTATGGTATAAAATTTAATTGCGAAAGCTTCTTGAGATAAATGTATCGCCAGGAAATGAAAGTTTTACACACACACATAAAATGTATGAATTAATGACCTTGAACTTTGACCTCAAATTTAAAAAAGCCGTAAGGAGTTTTGGAATAAAATATTGCAGAAGCTCAAAAGGTTTATCGAGATATCGCGCCGAAATGAAAGTGTTAAACAGACAGAATTGTTTATGCCCCCGAATCGAAACATCCCGGGGATATATTAATTTCGTCCTGTCTATCTGTTTGTCTATCTGTCTGTTGTTAACTTTAACCTAGCCCATAACTATTGAGTCGGTAGGGCTACGACTTTCATATCTCACAGGTGTATTCCTTGTGACAAAACCATTTGGTACCACCAAATTTGACCTTGGAGTTTGATCTACTTTAACAAATAATACCACACTTAAACCTTGGCTATAACTCTTGGACAGTTGAAGCTAAGGCTTTCATCCATCACATGTATATTCATTGTGACAAGACCTTTCAACTGGTAAAAGTATTTTTGACCTTGACGTAAGAGTTTGACCCACTTTTTAAAAACTTTAACCTTGGTCATAACTTTTGAACAGTTAATAGATCTAGGACATTCATATTTCACAGGTTTATTCCTTGTAACAAGACCTTCCTCTGGGTACCAACACTTTTGAACTTGACCTTTGGAGTTTGACATACATTTGAGAGAATTCAACCCTCGCCTTAAGCTGCAATACGGGGGCATCAGTCAAACACATCTTGTTTGGTTAATGACCTTGACCTTTTGACCTCAAATTCAATATGGATCTTCCTTTGGCCATAGGCACTTACTGTTTTAAATTTTATTGCAAAAGCTCAAAGGCTTCTCGAGAAATCGCGTGGAAAAGAAAGCGTTAGAGACAGAACTACAGATGAACAGACAGAAAGTCCCACACTTTCAGCGGGGAGAATGATTTATATATATATTTTTTATTTCTATGTATCATTGCTCTTTATCCTAATAAAAAAACGTGTATAAAAATAATTTTTCTTGTCAAACCTTCACCATACGGAAAAAAAAACAAAGGGAAATACATGTTTACGAACAACCCTTTTAATTTCAATCCTCCTGAATAATGTTTTAAGTAAGGAAGATTTTCACAAATTTAAATGCTTTATCACCTACAAACATGTGGGGCACATGTTTCTGAAAACATTTAATTCTTAAGTTTTAATGCGTACTTTGCTTTTATTTATGTGTACTTATGTTGGAAAATATCCTCTCAAGAAGTTTTATCCTGGATAAAGATTTTTTCTTGTGTATGCTCTTTACGGTATTTCTACATTTTATCTTAATAGACCGATATCTCCTTGACCCTCAATCCAGCCGTTCACAAGATCACTTTAACGATTGAGTAATTGAAACTCGCAATCCCACATAAATAATATACAGCTGTATCTAATATCTATACCCTTTTTACCTAGGAATTCAAAATTCTCATGAAATAGCTATATTGACAGTTATGAAATGTATAATCATCTGAGCTAAACGTAACCAAAAATAATTAGGGTCAAATTTTACAAATGCTTTTAAAACTGATCGAGAATTAAGGACAGATGATACAAACAAAAACTGGATGCCTGGATTGGTATATATTTTTTGGCCTAATTTCAGTGAAAATAAATTTCTAGAATATGTAAAGGAATCGTTAACCTTCTATGATGTTAAAAACTCTGTTTCTCTGAAACCATCCTTGTTAACTATACAAATATTTTTTGTCCCCGTAAACGAAGTTTCGGAGGTATATAGTTTTTATATAGTATATGTACGTCCATCTGTTTGTCTGTCTCTCTGTCTGTCTGTTTGTCCGCAAAAACTTTAAACCTTACCCATAACCTTTGATTTAGTGGAGCTATGACATTCATATTTCACTTGTGTATTTGTTGTTACAAGACCTTTCTGTGGGTACCACCAAATTTGACTTTTTGACATTGACCTTGGAGTTTGGCCCACTTTTACACAAAAATTTTGAACTTTTTCTTTGTCCATATCT
>NW_026940436.1:0-11924 GCF_032062105.1 Saccostrea cuccullata
CTCACGTCTTCTGCTGTTCGAAAAAAATATGTAGATCGGACTCGGCATTCTTCTCACCTGTGTTTACATTGATCCATGGTAACGATGAAGAAGTTAAGGCTCTACGAAGGGAAATTTATGCATTTGAAATTTGCTTATTTAATTGGTACATATTTAAAATGATCCGATTTTTAAGGACAAAATCTGTGAACTGCAGTTAACGATGTCTAAAACATTTCTTAACGTGAAAACCATGTGTAGTAAAAATACCGGGAAATCTTTCTTAACTTTATTCGTTTATTTCTCATTATGACGTTGCATACGATAAGGTCGATTTCTATCCGACGAGGCTCATATAATATTAAAAGGACATTTTAACCGAACATTTCAAGTACAGAAAAAGTAAAAAGTATTATTTTGTGTTCTTGATATTAATTTAAGTAATGCAATCCGTATTTTACAAAAAATAACTTTGCTTACAACAGTCCTATCCTGTACAATCGTTTTAAAATTAAAACATGAAAATCGAAGAATATTTGGGTTTATATTAATCCCAATATTAATTAATTTATTAGGATTTCATAGATAAGTAATGAAACATTTATGTTGCTTTTTTTTGCCTATGCAATTCAGGAGCACAGTGAAAATCTTATTGGCTTTCCATATATGTAGTTTAAGTGTTTAGTATGAAACCTTCGGAAAATAAATTACGTACACTTATTTTTAGTTACTAACTTGTTTAAACGGAAAGTGTCTGAAGATTTTAAGTTCTCTTTTATATGATTTATTGTACTGTCAGTGTTCTGGACCAGAAATAAAAAAAAATAAATAAAAGTTCTTATTTCAATAATACGTATGCGCTTTGGGGAGTCATTTCAATATCATATGGGAAACCAAAACTGGTCAACATTTTCTGACAATGGAGATAATGAATGCAGATATTGGTGACTCAAAGGCGATTTTCAATGCATTACACTCACGGGTAAGTTAAAAAAATCCAAAGCATAGATTTATTCAGTTCATGTAGAAACTTCTAATTTGAAAGAAAAAACCTAAGATATTTATCAAACAAGATATTCTGGGTATTTTTATCTGTACATAAAGCAACTTCCCAAGAATATAATTTTTTTCTCAATGAATTTTTCTTTTTCATTTTGCAGGTAGAAAATTCACCAGTTTATTCTACTTTTTATCGTGTTTTGTACAACCTGTATCTGATAGAGACTAGTCAGTCTGACAGGTAAGTGATATCACACCCCCATACTTGCCTGTTCATATTACCTTTTCATACATTTTAACAACATATTTTGTTTGGTTTTAAAGTGGCCAAATTTGGTACTCCATCGAAAAAATTGTAAAGGAAGTTACAAAAGCAGAATGCAATGAAGATCCACTATCTCTTGTTGGAGTAACCCACCAACTTTCTATCCATACTCTGGAGAGCAAGGAAACTCAGACAAGTTGGGGTACCTTTCCAAATCTTTGTAGTGAAGGCGATGAAAATGCACTGAAGGATGCATTGAATGAAAACTCAGAATCTGTAGGCGTAATGACAGAACAAACTCCAGCACCCCCACCACCACCCCCGCCCCCTCCACCTTCTGATGTCACTTCGTGTCCATGTAACGCCTCTTGTACCCCCAATTCCTACACCAGAACCAAAGTGCAAACTTAAACACATCATGTGGGATAAAATACCAAAAGTTTCTTCCTTTTATTAGTGTAAGTGTTTTCTATATGAGTATGATAACCTAGTCATGTTTAAACCAATATTCGGGCGATCAGAAAGGTTTTGCAATTGGCTGCGACTTCAAAGTTTTGTCGCTCGATTGCTACGTTACTTGTTGACCTCGGTCGCTAATTTCCACAAAAATGTTAGATCAAAAAGATCAAAATGACAATAGTGACGGCTTTACACGATTATAGTCATAAACAAATGATCGAGGCATTTAAAGTTTGTCATATCGCCCAAATACTTTATTAATGGTCATTGGGCAGAAAAAAAACATGAAGTGTAGAATGTTGCTGAGGTTTTTACCTATCAGATAATAGTGACTTGCTAGCTCTCATTTTTGAATTTACATCAGTGTCTTTTTCGTATCGTTTAGAAAAGAACATTTGGAGGGATATCCTTGAAATGCCAGACAAAATTGAAGTAGATTATGCTGATTTAGAGAATTCTTTTGCCAACAACGAAAACGAGAATGCATCTCCCAGGACAGATTGCAAGAGTAAAGTAAGTATTTTCTCTTGTTAAAGTAGCAGAGCAAACATGGACCTCCAAAACCTCATAGCTAGGATCAAGTGCCATGGAGGAGTAAGCATGCCCAAAGGTCACACCGCCGTTTGTCTTGTCATAGGGAAATAACGTAAGAATCCATCGACAATTCAGTTTGTAAATAAGGGCCTAACAATATAGTTTGAAAAACGTTATTCAGCATTTGATTTGCTGACAAGATAATTGTATATCGATCATATGCATAGAACACACGAAATGATAACTGAACAAGAATAGATTGCTGGTATTCTTATTTTATCGGACTTGTTCGTCAATAATTCACCTCCTTTAGAAATTGTGCATATATTATATTAGATGTACGAAGAACATGTTCTTGTGTATCGAATGATCTGAAAGATATAAACCCCGTATGCGGGTGAGGAAGGTATAATTTCTGCATAAGTGGGAAGTTGACGATTGAGAAGTTAGAACATCACGTTATTATTTACAGATTGGCTGTTAGATTCGCGTTAACATCTTTTTCAAATAAAATATCCAAATATGAAACAAATTTGTCAGACTGTGGTATATTCTTACTATCTATAGCTCACCGGGATAAATCGTTATCCACGCAGCTGACAGTATTGGAAAAAAAACGACTGTTAATTGACAATTCGTCATCAATATCGAAATATCAATCTGTTTTTTTCACAAATAAGGTTTAAAGTTGTATAATTTTATATAAGAACAGAAATAAATCTGCTAATAGCAACAATAGATCCATAAAAATGCAGTCGATTTTTAAAGATGTCTCCAAAAACCACATAGATATTGTCAACCAGGAACTCAAGCATCTTTTTGATGTTAACTTCAGAGAAATTGTGCTACAATCAGAATGTTTTAACAAACTAATTTTAAAATGACAGATGACAAAATGAGTGAATTTCAATTTTAAATGAAAAAGCAGCTGTAAATGTGACTGTCAAAAAAGCATGGACATTCAATTATAAGGGTAATGGTTGTATGTAATGTTGAAAAGTCGGTAATTTTAAGCTGTTTGATTTAGGTATATTCTTAGAATCAAATTTTCCAAAGGTTCCTTGGAATTTTTAAGTATCCACATCTAATTTACAACACTTCCTGAATAAATTGTTACAGATTACGTACTTTTGACGTTTCTTCATTCACTACTGATTATATCTTAAGCGAGAAGTTAAGAAAGAGGTTTGGTTGAATATTTGCTGGAACTCGCTTTGAATCTTTCGATTTTAAAGATTTTTTGAAGTTTCAAAATCCAATAAAGATACTTGCATGATATTTCAAATTCATTTTGGTTGTTTAAAATATTAAAAATATTTTTTTTAAAAATTGACATACAATTTCAAAGTATTTCTTCCTTAGAAAGGGAACTATGAGTAGAAGTAGGATTGTCACTTGTAGAATTAATCCCAAGCTTTTCTAAAATACAATTCGCACGATGAGCCTTTCAAACGAAGAACAATGTTTTACCTGCTTTGTCAGCAGAGAGATCAGTCCGTACTGATTCTGTAATCTATCTAATTCTTTTTTTTTTACTTCTGTATTATTGAATACAGAAGATAAGGTAGTTTTCACATTGCCCCTCAATATTCTAATGCGCAATTGTATCAAAGACCTGATACATTTAATCCATTCTGACAAAGTCTTAAGCAATCCAGAATGAAATTTTCAATTTTGCATCAGCAGTCTGCTGATATGCTCGGAATAAGAGTTTTATTTTTAAAACAAGATTAAAACATTTTATAGATGTTTAAAATTCTGACTGGTCTCAGGGACTAGGCCCCAATATGATGGAGTAGACTTAGACTTCAGTCAAACTATCAATCACCTGTAAGATGTTTTAATTGTCAATAAAACTTTCAAATAGCATAACCCCGTTGATGTAACATTAGAAATATAATATATAATCATTGTGGATCATTTTACTTGTCTTCTACAACATTTCGGTAAAAGATAAAGATTTTGACTTACACTTTTCATTTTTAATGATCTCAGGCCATGACTCTGTACTTAAACAACAAAATATGTCTGTTTTTCTCTTTTTTCCTAGGATATTTGGGATCATACATAATTCTCAACAACAGCAACAGCAACAAATATGCCAGGTATGAACTTAAATAGTCTTCAAATATCTTTCGCCTCCTGATACTCAGTAATTAAAACAAAACACAAGGTAGGTAATCGTGAATTAAATAGTTTCCAAGTATTAGTAGCTTTCATATTCTGTTAAAAAAATATGCAAATAGGTACCTTTCATTAAGTCTCCAATAAGCTTTTATCTATTGCTTAGTAGAAAAACTTGCTTTTTATGCTCCCGTAATCAATTACTGTACTCGGGGAGATATAGTTTTGCTACATTCGTTCGTCTATCTGTCTGTATATCTGCAAAACTTTAACCTTCCCAATAACTTTGATTCCTTGGAGCTAAGGGTATCATGTTCCACACGTGTATTGCTTGTTGAAAGTCCCTTCTATTTAACCACTTGATCTTGACCTCAGAGCTTGACCTATGACTGATTAAGTATATCACATTTTGAATGAATTAAATGATTGGTGTTAGACGTCTTAATGCCTTGTATTTTGTTTTCCTTGGAATTTGACCTTCTTTTGAAAAAACAACATATATTTCACTGCATGAAAAGTGGCGTTTAATATAATTTAATAAATTCGTTTACTCCAGTAAATTTCTTGTATTGAATTTAATTTATGTATAACGGTACATTTTACATGAGATATATTGTGATATAATTAAGTACAGTTTTCAAACAAGTATAATCACATTTAATGCAAAATACGTCGAAAATAATATAGTTTAATTGAGAAAATTATACGTTTCGTTTAAGAATATCGACATGTTAAAGTAAATATGCTTATACTTAAAGTTTAAGTACATTTTTGGTATTTTCAATATTTCATAAATAATTCTTTATACCTAATGTAAACTTAATTTAAAATAGTTTTGAAAAAAAACATTTAGGCACCCTATTAATTTAATCTATTCATTCCTCATTTTTATTTATTTAAACCTTATGTAGATTTTTTCAAAAATGTCGAATATAACTTAGTTTTTTTCTCTATGATCGACTACTACTGTAGTACAATTACATCGGGATCGAAGTCGGGCTCGAAAAGCAATTAATTTAAAAAAACACACCGCGCCGAAATTCAATTTCTTGGAGAGTTCCACGCAGCCATGTTGAACTTGATCATGATGTTGTACGGGGCGAAAGAGAGTGACGCAAAAAGGAGAAGCATCATTAACTTTGGATGTAATTTCTGTTTTAACAGAAGATGAAGACATTTACGACCCTGTTTAGCGGTAGGAACAATATACAAAATTTTATCATGTGTCCTTGAATGAATAATTGCCTCTGCTACTGATAATGTTACTGTTCCTTGGTCTTGGCACTATACATAAAATGCCTGGCAGTAAAAACGTTTGGGCAAGCGCTATTTAAATTTTGTAATAATTATTCAACACTTTTAATTATCTCTCTTAAAGATGGATTTTAACCAGAATTTTCTCGTTTGGTATTGGTTTCAGAATGTAAGTCACTAAAGTGTTCCTCTGTTCAGCATTTACAGAGTATGTTGTACAATGTAATAAAATATTTATTTATTTCTTATGCATACTCAAGAATTCAGCATTTATTTTGATTATTTAAATAGTTGCAGTGGACTGTGCCTGAGACGATTCCCCACATTGCCGGCTATGTAGACAGCTTGTGAAAATGGTGAGAACCATGCAGCTCAAATTTCAATTAACACAAATAAACTAACAATGTTTTTATCAACCTGTATCTTTAAGCATAAGACTATAAAATATATTGCAACAACTTGAAATGCTATATACCAAGTAAACAAGACGAGGTTTGTATTCTTATTTTCCTTATCCTAAAAATACAATAGCAATGGATTCTGAGCTATGCATAATTTTTTTTACGTTAAATACTTAAGCATGAATTATTAAAAATAGCTATAATATTTTATGATGCACAATTATGCATGCATTATTTACAGGAATCCAAATGATCACAAGAAATGACAAAAGCAGTATGAAGAAATATTTCTTAAATTTTCTGATAAGATCAATAAAATCACATGAATTGATTTTTTTAGCTCACCTGAGCCATTTTAAGACCCGAGCGAGTTTTCTTATCTGTGTCTTTTATTTGTCTGTCATCTATAAACTTTTCAATTTTTTACATTCATGAGAATAAAACCTAGTTTGAACAAAAAACCCTGCAAGATACATCTTTTCTTTCAGATATTGTGCCAGAAAAGTTTGAAGTACATGTAGCTATGGAAATGATCAACATTCAACTTGCTGAGCCTTTCTTCTGAGAGTGACTTGACCAGATATTTGGCTACCCAGTATGAGGTACGAACTAATCATTTGTTGTACGACTTATTGTGTTTGAGATTGCCACCATTTACTAGAACATTGCATTCGCTGTCCACTTTAAAAATCTGCTATCTACAGTGTAATTTGTTAAATTAAATATATTTTACTTTATATTAAATCACTTGCTCATTATCCCAATAACTTGCATGTTAAATGCTGTAGATGCTAACCTTTGCATTTTTGTTTACTCTTAAATTCCATGTGTTCCGAGTATGTACATCCATTTCATATCATGCTTTGTCGTCTCTAAATTTAATCTAATACATATCATAATATGTTTTTGAAATAAGTCGCTGAACTAGATCACAAAGATTAAAGATTTTATTATTGTATGAATGTTATCTACTTGCTCTAATCATAAATACATCTGTTTGCATATTTTTTCTACGAGATGCCATACCTGCTTTTAATTTTTCATATTTTTTTTATCCATAGTATCTTTCTGCTACATTAAATAAAATATCGTGGAGGAACACAAAGAAAAGGACTGTGCATCTCAACATATTCAAGGTCAAGCAGGTAAATACATTGGTAAATTGCTCAAAAAAAAAAAATGGCAAAAAGTCACCAGTCCCAAATTTACATGTACTTCCACAAAATCTGTAGCTTGCTGCTGTGAAACTATAGATACGTATGTCTTAATATATTAAATGCTGTAAACTTTATTCTTTTCATTTTCGAAAACTTTGTAAATCTTCAAATTTCATGTGTTCGGACTACGGTACCATTATGTATGTTTCATATCATATTTTGTCGTCTATAAATTTGATCTATACATATAATTATATGGTTTTTTATGTAATTCACTTACCTAGATGACACAGAGAATTTTTTTCATTGTGTAAAATGTTATCTTCTTGCTTTAGTCATAAGTATACCCTATTTGTATATTTTTTCTCCTTTTTGTATATTCTTTCTACGGAGAGCCATACCTGTTATTAATTTTTCATATTTTGTTTGTGACAGCTTTTTACCATATCCATAGTATCTTGCTGCTAAATGAAAGAATTATTGTGGAGGAGCAGAGAAAAGCTTACCTCAAGATGTTCAAGGTCAAGCAGGTAAACATAGTGGTAAAATGCTCCAAAAAAAAAAAAAGATGGCGAAAAAATCATTAGTCCCCAATTTACATGTATAACAACATTAGCTTCATAATCTGTAGCTCGCTGGCCTGAAATATAGATAATTATCTGTCTTTATTACCCAGACTTGAAAAAATGGCATATCTTTTGTGGTCTTCTGTAATTTTTTTAATTAATCAAAATTGAGCTGTGTTTCCTCTAGGTCAATTGATAATTTTACAATCAACTCAGATTTTGTGTACTATTTAATATATGCAATTGCATAAATCCGGAAGCACACATATAATATGTATATATAGGCAAATGGGTATTTATTTTTATGTTTGTTGTAGAAATTAGGAGCTAGATGTGCATCTCCAGAGCTGAAAACTTCTTGGCATGAAGAGAAGAAAAAGCAAGAAGAAGCAGTTTTAAATTTCTTCGTAGTACAAAAAAATGATTCTAAAGATAATACTATCTATGAAATTAGAAAACTGAAGTTGCGTTCTGATGAATGTGAGAAAGTCTTCAAAGAACAGGACACCAAAAGTGCAACTCTCAAATCAAAGCACTCTACAAGGCAGAGCATAAGGAGAACTAAGACAAATAAAGAATCTAAAGGAGTCAACCCTATGTAGTAATTGAACAGAGATGGGCTATTAGAGATGAAATATCTGAGTTGCTACTTTTTTTTTCACAAATGTGATGCTTGTTTTACTTATCTTTAATTTACACATTCAATGTTAGATAAGAAAAAAAATATACCTAGTGTTGTATTTTTGACAGCGAAATTTAATTTTTTTCTGATGCTTGATTACAGATTGAAACTGTTATGTTTTTTATTGTTTAAACATTTATTGGTTTGTTGTGTAGTATGCAATGACATACATTTTAATTTTGATTTATATATTACATATATGTACAAGTCTAACTTAAATAATAAGTGCATGGACATTATTGTGGAAAAAAATAAGACAATCAAGGGTAGTCTGAAAGATCTTTGCTGACAGTAAGTTGCAGATCTTGATACCCAAGTAAGAGAAGGGTGGCGTCTCTGACCGATCCTTTTGCTGTTGCTTGTGGGCGAGTGAGGCTTCTCTGTCAGTAGCTTAGTGAGTCATAGATGTAAAAAATAGAATAGGCAAATGAGGTAGAGACATTTCTGAGTAAAAAAAGGGGTGAATTGTGATTTTAATAAATATTACAATTGATATTGAAAGAGTAATGAGAATTGCAAGAGTAAAATATTAATTTGTTTCCTTCCAGTTGAAGTAAGAGAGTTTATGACAAGAATCTTTTCCATTAAAATGGAATTGTAATTAAAGCTTAAAAAAATTGTTAAATATACTTGTACATATGTTAATACAGGACTTTTATATGTGCATGTTTCAGAGCTCACTCTTGGTATTTTAAGGCAAGTTAAAAATATCACTATTGAAATATCTTGCATTCCAATGTAAAGTTGATTTAATGAGGATATGTTAAATTACAATCATCAAGCAATAAACCTAGCAGTTGGAACAGAAATGAGCTACATGTATTGGAAACAATTTTAAGCTGCTATTGTTTTGTGTAATTGTGATACTTTTTCCTTAATTTGAATTGACATAACCAAATGATATAAAGGATTTTTGGGTGTTGTATTTTTCAGTCAATATTAAGTATTTTACAAGTCGAACTTGAATAATTAGTGCATGGACATCTATTGTGGAAATACTTGGGAAACAATATAAGGGTGGGCTGAAAGAGCTTTGCTGGCAGTAAGTTGCAGATCTTGATACCCAAGTAAGAGAAAGGTGGTGTCTCTGACCGATCCTTTTGCTGTTGCTTGTGGGCGAGTGAGGCTTCTCTGTCAGTGGCTTAGTGTGCCTTATTAAATGTACATGTAAAACGAATGGGCAACTTTTATTGGCAACTTTTATTCTGTTTATGCAAAGTATGATATAATTTATTGTGGGAAATTGAAAAGCCATTTACAACCCATGCAGCAGTTTTAATAGGGGCAGTTTCAGTCAGATTTTGCAGTCTTTTGGACTCCAGAATGACTACATTTTTGACCTGTTGTGTTCTGATTTATTGCGGATTTGAATTTTACATACAATTCTATTCTTATATAAAATTATTTATAATTACTTCAGTATATTACTTACTACTAGTATGTTTAAATTTACTCCATTATAATTGAGCTACAAGCATGATTGTAATTTTTTAAATTCTGACTTTTAGGCATAAATTTGAAATATCTTGTACTTTGTTAGAACTCATTGTTTGTAGACTATTGAGATAACATCTAATAAAACTGAATGAGAAATGCATTTGTGTATGATTGTAAAATACTTGCCAAAAAACCCACAATTGTAAACCATACAAAGTATTGATGGAATAAATATAAGATAAAAATATTATGCAATAATATGATAATATTAAATTTCATCAAATACAACCTTAAATCTTAATGATATGGGAAGGTTTAATTCGTACATTTTCATCACTTATACACGAGATTTAATATTAGTTGATGAAAGATTAAAATTTGAACGTATTAGTAAGTTTACAATTTTCCGTATATAACGTAATTTTTGGAAGTATTATAAAGTAAAGTGTGAATTTAACAAAAAATAATGAGGTAAAGATCTACGTTAAATTTTATTAAATGAACAAATTTAATATGACCATAAAACTTTATTTTATGGCCATGTTTAATAATAATTATACGTTTTGTATATTAGAGGTATAATACTTGTTTACGGCAGACTTAAATCCGAACGTATTAGTAAGTTTACAATTTTCCAAACTTTATTAAATTTGTTCTTTTAATTTTTTATTAAACTCGTATTAAATGCTAATTATTTTCTAACATTTACGATCCCACAATATGTTATATTATGCATTTAAACATTAAATAATCGCAGCATTTAAATCGCATTTAAGGTAAAATTAAACCCGACTTTTCATGCAGTGTTTGGTAATACTTTTGAATGGCTTTCATAATTCGTATGTATATTTCTTGTAGCAAATCCTTTCTAGGTTCATTTTATTTTGACCTTGGAGGTTGGCCTATATGTACTTTAGGGGAAAAAAAACTTTTACATTGGTCATAACTTTTTAACAGTTAGTACTGAGTATTCATATTTCACAGGTGTATTCATATTGAAAAAAACCTTTTCAAGGTGCCATAATTTTTAATCTCTTGGCCTTGACGTTTGACTTTACTCCGAGTTGCGACCCAGAGTGTCGGAGATTCACAAACACATCTTGTCTTTATCAAGCATTTTATCCTTTTTTTATCTTATCTGGGAAGTATGTTTATTTTAAGTGATTAAATACTTGTCATATGATTCATAATCAATAAAATGTAACATTTTATTTGTTTTTTTTATTCAGCATTAGATTTCCAAATTAAATGGAAATCGAAACAGAATTAAATACATGGAAAAACAGAAGCACAAAAATATATCCCCTCTTTCTCTTTTATTCTTTCTCTCTCCCTGGTCCAGAAATTGATAATTTCCTCTTGCTCTCTCCACTTGCTCCTCCCTGTGTCCAATCACAGATCGCCTTTCATGTTGGTATCACAGATCACAGTCCACCCACCCTTCCTGTGACGTTATTAGACGTCTTCTTCCTCAGAGATAGTCTCCTCAACACCTTACCACGGCGTATCTCATCCACAATGTTATCAACGATCTTTCTGTCTTCTGCTTTAGCAGAGGCGTTAAAGGAAACTAAAAAAGATGCACAAGGATGACAAGATGAAATGAAAAATACATGGTTAAATTTGAAAGGATTGTAACACCCTTGTATAATGAATGAGATTGAACTATTCTTGTAATATGAGTACATGTACAAACCTTTGCGTCTATCGGACGTTCCTTCTTGCGCTCTTCTCCGTCTTTCTGCCGATTCCTCTTGTTGACGCTGAGATTCCAGTTCCTGTAAATAATTCACAACCTCATTTTGTTGAAAGTGTTTTACTCATTCTGCTATATAAATATTAATATGATATGAATGTAATTATCAGAGAGGTTTGAATCGGAATTAGAGAATATATCTGCTGGCATGCATTAATTTTCTCGCAAAATTGTCTGAAGGTGCTCAGGAACTCATCCAAGTTGAAGCCAGACGACACGACTGCTTACGTATCCTTTCTATGACGTCTTCTGTCTCCTCTAGATCGGTATCAGCTTCCCGTATTATAAAATAGGCTTTCTGTGTTTTGAAG
>NW_026940437.1:0-12261 GCF_032062105.1 Saccostrea cuccullata
CTCTTCACATTTAAATTCGTAGTGTAGCATCTGCTTGCGAAAAAAACATATGTGCTATTGTTTACATTCCACATCCATGCGATTTAAATGTCTCCGCCTATTTGCGGGTACCTTAAATTCGATAGTGGTTCCGTTCAAATTCCGGAATTTAAGGTTTATACATGTTCTTTTCAATGACATGGTCTATAATTATAGAAATGTGTATGACAAAAAATTCAAGGTATAAATATCAAAAGCATATGCTTGCACAATAATCATAGATTAATTTAGCGATATATTGTAATGTAAAGATTAAAACAGGTAGCCGAAAAGGTTCCAAATGACATACTTAAGTGCACTCATTCTTTCAGAGATAATTATTTTCATATCAGACATGAAACTGGTCACTGTTATGATTACATGTCATACGTTTAAAAATCTTTTTGAATATTGAAAATTTTGTCAGTTAATTTGAAATAAACAAATTCTGCTAATTTTCTATCAATGGTATCAAACTATACTTATTATTTTTTCTCTTATAGTCTTTCATTTTATTTACTGTAACTTATAAATGTTTTACAGACTGTTTCCTGTTAAATCAAAAGAACCGTTTAATAGATGGTAAAGCACCCGCTATTTCCCCTGTACTTGTCAGAGTGTGTTTTGCTGTTTATGCCTGGCTTAGAGTTATGGCAATTAATTCAATAATTGATTAACAAGAAAAAAAAGTATCTGTATTAAAAAATATATATATATTTGTGCTAAATAAATAAGAAGAAAACACAAAATATGAAGTTAAATATGCTTAAAGATTGAAAATTGTAGAAACAATATAAATAGTTTCACACTTGGGGCTGATTTGTGAACATTGTGTTGTTGATATTTTGGTAACATATGCTGATATAATATTGAAATTCTACACTAGAGTTTTTCTTTTTTATGCTTAAAAAATTGCAACGAATCTCAAACATTACTCAGTACACTTAAAATTATTGTAACTTTAAATTCTTTTCATAAAAGAATTTATAGTATTAAATCGGTGCCTGGACACAAGAATTCTTATGCTTTGTTACAAAATGTGCTACTCAGTTGAATTCAGTGGCGTAGCATCGTTTTTGAAAGTGGGGGGGGGGGCAGCCAGAGAAAAATTTTTTTTACATACCTGAAAAAAGATGACAAGCAAAAAAAAAGATAAATTGGCCAAAGTCGAAAATCCTATTTCGGGGGGGGGGGGGGGGTTAAGGTAAACTTTTTCTCAGTGTCAACTACTTTTAGTACAAATTCTAATAATACATTTTCGGTACACCACTTAAGGTGGGGGGGCCAACCAGGCTTTCAATTAACATTTCCTATAGTATAAGTAGGTAGAATTGCCCCCCACACGCCCCTGGAATTATCATATAGAATTCACATGGCTGCATTTTCCTTCCATCACACTTGGAAACCATGTGCTTCTGAAGTTCTGATTCATTATCATGCAGTACAATTATCAAGTGTCACAAAAATATTTTCACATAAACATTTTTTATCAATTTTCCCTTTTTCATCAATATGATGCAATTGTTTAAGTTGCATGAAAATAATTAACAGTATAATCTGTTAGGTGATGTTTCTATTAGATAGTCTATGCAATTTGTGAGCTATTTTACATTCTGTTTTCACTGAAAATCATGGCATTGACATAAGTGAGTCCTATTTCAGTTTGTCTGTGTACCTGCTATTGTTGGTAGCGGCCAAGTTCTTGAGAGCCGTCGGTTTATTTATCTCGTACGACTTACTGAAGCTCATCCCTGTGGTACAGTTCCTATTTCTCATCAAGTTCTGGTAGGTTAATAAAAAAATTGATTTAAAACTAGACTACAAAACTATATACATGTACATGTATATAAAAATGTTGATGTGGTATGATTTTTTTTTGAAATATTGCAGGAGTTCCCTCCCCCTTCTCGTGCTACAAAAACCATTTTCTTCAGGCAAAAGATTGAGTAATCATCAGGTATAGCATTTTATAATTTAATGGTTGATTCTTAGATATTGATCAATATGCACATATAAATTAATACTATGAAAATTTGTTAAACATTTTGCAAGCTTTTCAGTGATTTGGTGCATGGGTGCATTCACAAGCATTTTCGTAATTTTCGTTATAATAAAAGTTTATCCCCATTATAAAATGATAGAATGATAATATTAAACTATGAGTGTAAACTTTTAGAACAGAAACAAGTGCTACATTTATTATATTTTATTGTCTTTTAATGTACAAAGCCTGCCAAACATGTATTTTATATACCTCAACCTTTCTTATAATTAGAAAAATTAAAAGTTATTGCATATATTTTTATTTTATTTAAATACAATATTTCAATTTTTATTATTCATTGTTGATGCATGATTTTATGTTTGCAGCTATTTCGTGTATTCCGTCATGCTGTCATAGGGGCATTCATAAGTCTGCTATGGCTCTTTGGCCTAACTCTCTGTGGTCCTTTAAGGTAATAGTTTGTTATATTAATTAAATTTATTTATTACATGTAATAGATTCATGCACAAAGTTATGCTCATACACAAGAGTTGTTTTCTTTTATTTTGTAAAATGCTTCTTTTAAATTGAATTCATGCTGTACTTTTAATTGAACATAACAAATTTTGAAAATAAAATACTGTATACACGGAAATTTTCGCCCCTGCTTAATTTTCGCCACTTTCGCCCTCGTCAGAAGTGGGCGAATTTAAAACGGGGTGAATTCAAAGTAAACAGTATAATATCGTAAACAAAAATCTTTCTGGGCGAATTTAATACGGGGCAAACTTGTTTCCGAATATGAAAGGGCAAAAATAACCCTGTATACAGTAGTTTAAATGCAAAAGATAACAAACAATAATTAGACAGACAAATGGTAATTAATCTCATAAATCTATTGAACAAAATGAATGGTTAATGGGCAAAAAACACAGACCCCTGAAAACCATCAGAAGTGGGATCAGGTGCCTAAGAGGAGTAACCATCCCCTGTTGACCGGTCACATCCTGTCACCAGCTGTTTAAACACTATATTTTTTCACATAATTCTTATATAATTATGCTTTTTTTTTTGTAGGACCATACTTTTGTTTGAACACAGTGATCTTGTGATAATAGCTGGAGCTAGTGCCCTTTTCTCAAGTAATGGAGGGGGACCAGCTAAGGTATCATGACTGTTGTAATATGTAGCATTTTAAAATGGGAAAAAAATTTATTATTTGTTTTCTTTACTTTGTGCCTTTCTTTTGCAGACTCGAGGTGCCATATTTTTCCTTTTTGCAGTCATCACTTTACTTCTATTTGACCATGATGAAAAATTAGACCATCTCGGTGATCATGAGCGTATCCTTGATATTTAATACATAAGTATAGTTTAGTCATAAAGAAAATGTTGATGTTTAGTACATGTTTATACATTTGAACCATGATAATCAAATTTAAATGCTTTAAGCTTTATGTCAATATGAAACTTTTAAAAATATAAATCAAATATATGTGTAGATTTAAAGAGGAGAGTTAGATTTTATTATTTCACGTGTGAGCTACTTTCTTAAGAAATGGAAGAGTTCTGCCTTTGTTTGCCTTAACATTTCACAGCTAAGGACAAACACCACACAATATTTTCTCACCTATTTTACCATACAGTTAATTTCATTGGCTGGTCAGACCACAAAGTAAGAGTGGCTTTTTAATTTACTTTTGCAGAATTTCACACTACTTTTATATAAAGTCTCATATTTTCGTAGTGTTTAAGATCAGTTGCTTCAAGAATAATGTAAATACAGGGAAAATTTTATCCTATTTTATTTTTGCTACTTGTTCAAATTGGGGTAAATTTGACAAAGACGGAGTTACCTCTCTTGGAACACAACTGTTTCATAGTGAATTAAAAAAAAAGGCAATCAAATCATTTACAACTGTTATAGGATGAAAATAATCCTATATATATCATCGTCTCAAGCCACGGTCCGGAGTCCGCATATAGCTCTCTCCTGCCCGTGGCTGCCTGATCACAAAAAGTGTCGTAATTTTGAACATTTACGCCTCTGTATCGTGATGTCATATCAGTCAATGACAATATTTGTTTCCATCGCAACAATTGACATCAACAGTATGAAAGAAATATTTCATACACTGTGATTGGATATTGAAAGGTCACGACAAAGTTCATCATCTGACTATGCTTTACTTGCATTGGTCAATATTTTAATGAGCTTCGAAAAATTCTCTTCTCATTTAACCACGGTTAGAATTGGAGAGGATAGTTCATTTTGGTTTGCGATGATGTATTTATACAGAAGATCCAAATGAAAGAGAAAAAAAACTATTTTCAGACATACATAAGAACAATTTGTAAGTAACCCACTGGAATACTAATTTTGTTATAACTAGTACTAAGTATAACTTTGTTGTTTTTTATACAGGGAGGCTATAACTTTGTTGTTTTTTATACAGGGAGGCGTGGTCCTTCTGGCCTTGACCTTGTGTATGCAGGTGGGGTATAACAATGCCTCCCGTAAACTGTCAGTAGATGTGGGAGGAGCCAAAAAATTACACGCCCTCTCTACCCTGGGCCAGGCCACAATCCTCTGTCCCTGGGCAGCATTTATCTATTTCACCAGAGAGGTAGGTACCAAATTTAAAACTTGACTGGTATTGCAGAAGATTTCAAAATCTCAGAATATCTAATGTATGTGGAAGTCAAGTAAATTGCATACAGTGCATTAACAAATGACATAATTTGTTCAAGACAAGAAATTGAAAATTTCAGAACAATTGATTATTTATCAGACTACAGCTATATAATAATAATTTTTCTCTCTCTAATTTGAGATTTATTGATTGTAAATTGAAGTACAGTTGTAGATTAAATTAAAGAAAATTCTAATTGTTATTTATCAAACTACTGCTGTATATTACAAGGTATATTTAAAAAAAATCTTTTTTTTCAGTCAGAAGTGGAGTCCTGGTTGTATTTAGTCTTCCCCATGGGTTTAGTGGTGCTTTTTGTGTTTCTGTTAGACTTTTACATTGAGGCGGTGGCCTCTAATCATCTCCAGGGACCCCGCACGGCAGTGTATGGGACTTATGCTATATTTATCAGTGCTCTCTTGCTTGGGGTAACTTGGAATCACCCTATGGTGTCATGGATCACCACGGTAACCAAAGAGATTATCACAGAAGACCATGTCCTGTCAGGAGGGGTCGTGTTTAGCCTTATGACCTTTATTTTGGGTAATGTATTTATCAGGTGATTCTTTTAATTGATTAATTATTGCTCTTACGAGCAAGAAGCAAATTAAATTTAATTAGAAAAAATCTTTAATCTTGATAAAAATATGTTTGATTTCCTATATAAATAACTCATCTTTTGTAAGTGTGTTAGTTCCTGAATTTCTTTTAGTGCATATTCAAATAGATTTCTGATCACAATTTTTTTTCATTAATAACTAATCTTTTATGAATGTGTTAGTCTCTTACTTGCTTTTAGGTGTATATTTATGAGGATTTTTGAATGTAAAAAATGTTAAACTATATCTTCTTACTTTTCCTTCAACAGCCACAAATATGTTAGGATGGCCAAGTCGAGGTACTAAAACTGGGAGTTTCATTGGCTACTCAACGACAGGCCAGCCTCTCTACAGCTTTAACAGCGACGCCATCGCTCGCACGTCGCACTCCATCGCCACGGTGATGAAAAACGGCCTGAAACAAATTCTAGAGGAGTCGGATTCCAGAAAAATATTTTATTTCTTATGTATTAATCTTGTAAGCTCTCATTTTATTTGATATTTTAAAAGGGGGGGGGGGGGGTGAGAGAGGGCAGTTTCCATGTCGGAGCTTTATCCTGTAAATAGGATCACTTACATGTGTGACTTTGCTTGAATATTATTCAGTAAAGTAGATTCATCTTAATTAAGTCAAAAACTAGGCCAAGATAAATAAATAGTGTGTTTCCTATTCCAAACTGAGCATAAATAGGGTAGGTAGGTAAGTATTTTACAAAGACATGAACACATTTTCAATGGATTTTTAAAAACCAATTTTATTGTTTACAATTCCTAGCTAAGGCAATACTAATGATTAGCAAAAAATTAAACATTGTTTGTTCATTTACAGGCCAGACTAGGGTTAGCGTTTGGGTTAGAGTTAGAGCTAGGGCTAGGGTTAGTGTTAGGGATAGCATTAGGGTTAGTGTTAAGGCTAGGATTAGGGTTAAAGCTAGGGTTAGCATAAGCATGAGAGTTGGATCTAGGGTTAAGCTAGGCTGCAAGGATAAGGATTAGTGTTAGGGTTAGGGTTAGTGTTGGGGCGAAAGCTAGGGTTAGCATAAGGGTTAGAGATAGTGTAAGGGTTAGCATTTGAATTAGTGTTACAGCTAGGATAAGTGTTACAGCTAGGGTTAGAGCTAGGATAAGTGTTACTGCTAGAGTTGGAGCTAGGGTAAGTGTTACAGCTAGGGTTAGAGCTAGGGTAAGTGTTATAGCTAGGGTTAGACCTAGGGTAAGTGTTACAGCTAGGGTTAGAGCTAGGGTAAGTGTTACTGCTAGGGTTAGACCTAGGGTAAGTGTTACAGCTAGGGTAAGTGTTAGGGCTACACCTAAGGTAAGTGTTAGGGCTAGGGTCAGAGCTAGGATAAGTGTTACAGCTAGGGTTAGACCTAGGGTAAGTGTTAGGGCTAGGGTGAGAGCTAAGGTAAGTGTTACAGCTAGGGTTAGAGCTAAGGTAAGTGTTACAGCTAGGGTTAGAGCTAAGGTAAGTGTTTCAGCTAGGATTAGAGCTAGGATAAGTGTTACTGCTAGGGATATAGCTAGGGTAAGTGTTAGGGCTAGGGTAAGAGCCAGGATAAGTGATACAGCTAGGGTTAGACCTAGGGTAAGTGTAAGGGCTAGGGTTTGAGCTAAGGTAAGTGTTACGGCTAGGGTTATAGCTAAGGTAAATGTTAGGGCTAGGGTTAGAGCTTGGATAAGTGTTACAGCTAGGGTTAGAGCAAGGATAAGTGTTACAGCTAGGGTGAGAGCTAGGATAAGTGTTACGGCTAGGGTTAGAGCTAAGATAAGTGTTAGGGCTAGGGTTAGACATAGGGTAAGTGTTAGGGCTAGGGTTAGAGCTAAGGTAAGTGTTACGGCTAGGGTTAGAGCTAAGGTAAGTGTTAGGGCTAGGGTTAGAGCTAGGATAAGTGTTACAGCTAGGGTTAGAGCTAGGATAAGTGTTAGGGCTAGGGTAAGTGTTAGGGCTAGGGTTAGAGCTTAGGTAAGTGTTACAGCTAAGGTTAGAGCTAGGATGAATGTTACGGCTAGGGTTAGACCTAGGGTGCGTGTTACAGCTAGGGTTAGAGCTAAGGTAAGTGTTACGGCTAGGGTTAGAGCTAGGATAAATGTTACGGCTAATGTAAGACCTAGGGTGAGTGTTAGGGATAGGGTTAGAGCTAAGGTAAGTGTTACTGCTAGGGTTAGAGCTAGGATAAATGTTACGGCTAGGGTTAGACCTAGGGTAAGTGTTGAGCTAGGGTTAGAGCTGAGGTAAGTGTTACGACTAGGGTTAGAGCTAAGGTAAGTGTTACAGCTAGGGTTAGAGCTAAGGTAAGTGTTTCAGCTAGGATTAGAGCTAGGATAAGTGTTACTGCTAGGGATATAGCTAGGGTAAGTGTTAGGGCTAGGGTTAGACCTAGGGTGAGTGTTACGGCTAGGGTTAGAGCTAAGGTAAGTGTTTCGGCTAGGGTTAGACCTAGGGTAAGTGTTACGGCTAGGGTTATAGCTAAGGTAAATGTTAGGGCTAAGGTTTGAGCTAAGGTAAGTGTTACGGCCAGGGTTATAGCTAAGGTAAATGTTAGGGCTAGGGTTAGAGCTTGGATAAGTGTTACAGCTAGGGTTAGAGCAAGGATAAGTGTTACAGCTAGGGTGAGAGCTAGGATAAGTGTTAGGGCTAGGGTTAGACATAGGGTAAGTGTTAGGGCTAGGGTTAGAGCTAAGGTAAGTGTTACGGCTAGGGTTAGAGCTAAGGTAATTAGAGCTTAGGTAAGTGTTACGGCTAAGGTTAGAGCTAGGATAAGTGTTAGGGCTAGGGTAAGTGTTAGGGCTAGGGTTAGAGCTAGGTAAGTGTTACGGCTAGGGTTAAGTGTTAGGGCTAGGGTTAGAGCTAGGGGTGTAAGTGTTACAGCTAGGGTTAGAGCTAAGGTAAGTGTTACGGCTAGGGTTAGAGCTAGGATTAGAGCTTAGGTAAGTGTTACGGCTAAGGTTAGAGCTAGGATAAGTGTTAGGGCTAGGGTAAGTGTTAGGGCTAGGGTTAGAGCTTAGGTAAGTGTTACGGCTAAGGTTAGAGCTAGGATGAATGTTACGGCTAGGGTTAGACCTAGGGTGAGTGTTACAGCTAGGGTTAGAGCTAAGGTAAGTGTTACGGCTAGGGTTAGAGCTAAGGTAAGTATTATGGCTAGGGTGAGAGCTAAGATAAGTGTAACAGCTAGGGTTAGAGCAAAGATAAGTGTTATGTCTAGGGTTAGAGCTAGGATAAGTGTTACGGCCAGGGTTAGACCTAGGGTAAGTGTTACAGCTAGGGTTAGAGCTAGGGTAAGTGTTACTGCTAGGGTTAGAGCTAGGGTAAGTGTTACAGGTAGGGTTAGAGCTAGGGTAAGTGTAACAGCAAGGGTTAGAGCTAGGGTAAGTGTTACAGCTAGGGTTAGACCTAGGGCTAGGGTTAGAGTTTAGGTAAGTGTTAGGGCTACACCTAGGGTAAGTGTTAGGGCTAGGGTAAGAGCCAGGATAAGTGATACAGCTAGGGTTAGACCAAGGGTAAGTGTAAGGCCTAGGGTGAGAGCTAAGGTAAGTGTTACGGCTAGGGTTAGAGCTAGGATAAATGTTACAGCCAGAGCTTAGAGCTAGGATTTAGTGTTACAGCTAGTGTTAGAGCTAGGATAAGTGTTACTGCTAGGATTAGAGCTAGGGTAAGTGTTACGGCTAGGGTAAGTGTTAGGGAAAAGGTTAGAGCTAAGGTAAGTGTTAGGGAAAAGGTTAGAGCTAAGGTAAGTGTTAGGGCTAGGGTTAGAGCTAATATAAGTGTTTCAGCTAGGGTTAGAGCTAGGATAATTGTTATGGCTAGGGTTAGAGCTAGGATAAGTGTTACGGCTAGGGTTAGAGCTAGGGTAAGTGATACAGCTAAGGTTAGAGCTAGGGTAAGTGTTACTGCTAGGGTTAGAGCTAGGGTAAGTGTTACGGCCAGAGCTTAGAGCTAGGATTTTGTGTTACAGCTAGGGTTTGTGTTAAGGCTTTGGTTAGATCTAGGGTTAGAGCTAGGATAAGTGTTAGGGCTAGGGTTAGAGCTAGGGTAAGTGTTAGGGCTAGGGTTAGAGCTAAGGTAAGTGTTACGGCTAGGGTTAGAGCAAGGATAAAGGTTACGGCTAGGGTAAGACCTAGGGTGAGTGTTAGGGCTAGGGTTAGAGCTAGGATAAATGTTACGGCTAGGGTTAGACCTAGGATAAATGTTACGGCTAGGGTTAGACCTAAGGTAAGTGTTGAGCTAGGGTTAGATCTGAAGTAAGTGTTACGACTAGGGTTAGAGCTAAGGTAAGTGTTACAGCTAGGGTTAGAGCTAGGATAAGTGTTACAGCTAGGATTAGAGCTAGGATAAGTGTTACGACTAGGGTTAGAGCTAATATAAGTGTTACAGCTAGGGTTAGAGCTAGGATAAGTGTTACAGCTAGGATTAGAGCTAGGATAAGTGTTATGGCTAGGGTTAGAGCTAGGATAAGTGTTAGGGCTAGGGTAAGACCTAGGGTAAGTGTTAGGGCTAGGGTTAGAGCTTAGTTAAGTGTTACGGTTAAGGTTAGAGCTAGGATGAATGTTAGGGCTAGGGTTAGACCTAGGGTGAGTGTTACAGCTAGGGTTAGAGCTAAGGTAAGTGTTACGGCTAGGGTTAGAGCTAGGATAAGTGTTAGGGCTAGGGTTAGAGCTAGGGTAAGTGTTACAGTTAGGGTTAGAGCTAAGGTAAGTGTTACGGGTAGGGTTAGAGCTAGGATAAAGGTTACGGCTAGGGTAAGACCTAGGGTGAGTGTTAGGGCTAGGTTAGAGCTAAGGTAAGTATTTCGGCTAGGGTTAGAGCTAGGATAAATGTTACGGCTAGGTTTAGAGCTAGGATAAGTGTTGAGGGTAAGTGTTGAGCTAGGGTTAGAGCTGAGGTAAGTGTTACGGCTAGGGTTAGAGCTAAGGTAAGTGTTACGGCTAGGGTTAGAGCTAAGGTAAGTGTTAGGGCTAAGGTTAGAGCTAGGATAAGTGTTACAGCTAGGGTTAGAGCTAGGATAAGTGTTATGGCTAGGGTTAGAGCTAAGGTAAGTGTTACAGCTAGGGTTAGAGCTAGGATAAGTGTTAGGGCTAGGGTTAGAGCTAGGATAAGTGTTACGGCTATGGTTAGACCTACAGTAAGTGTTAGGGCTAGGGTTAGAGCTAAGGTAACAGTTACGGCTAGGGTTAGAGCTAAGGTAAGTGTTATGGCTAGGGTTAGAGCTAGGATAATTGTTACGGCTAGGGTTAGAGCTAAGGTAAGTGTTACGGCCAGAGCTTAGAGCTAGGATTTTGTGTTACAGCTAGGGTTTGTGTTAAGGCTTTGGTTAGATCTAGGGTTAGAGCTAGGGTAAGTGTTAAGACTAGGGTTAGAGCTAAGGTTAGTGTTACGGCTAGGGTAAGTGTTACGGTTAGTGGTAGAGCTAGGGTAAGTGTCAGGCTAAGGTTAGAGTTAGGGTTAGTGTTACAGCTAGGGTTAGGTTAGCATAAGGGTTAGGGTTAATGTTAGGGTTAGGATGCGTGGTTTACTTAACACAGGTTTGATGACCTAAATCTGTCTTGTATCTTAACAACTGAAATTCAAATTTTTGAAGTTCATTAGAAATACATGTATCTTAGTTTGATATTTGTATTCATAAAGAATGGAAAAGGAAATTAGAAAAGTTTTAGCTGACTCTGTGTCCATGTCCCTTTAAAATTTAAATATTGAAGAAAGCATGCTGCCATTTTTAACATGGAAATCAATGTCAAAACATTTCTGCCTAATGTGTATAAGATTTGCAGTTTCTCATACACAGAAGTGATTGAAATTTAGATTTCAAAATAGCAAAACCGAATATGTTAAACTTCAGAAAGATATTGATGGATTAAATTTTTAAGGGTCATCTCATTTATTTTAGGATCAGACAGGGAACAGGAAACACATAATTTATTTATCTAGACTTTGTACATAATTGATAGTTCAAGTGCCATGTGCAAGTTATGATATATATACTTTATAAAAAGTACAATTACTGGTAGATGCAGACATGCAATCTTTAAATTTCTTTATTAAATAACATACACATAATGAGCTATACGATCCTCTTCTAAATATTTATATCACCTTTTAAGAATTTTTGATCCACCCATAGATTTGTTATGCAACAAAGCAAAATTTTGAGAAACTGAATGTCACAAACTAACAATCCAAGCAGCTGTTGTTATATGTTCATTATATGCTATTTTTCAGACCTTCACGTTTGTGGAGCTGGTATACGGAGTATGGACCAACAGTCTGGGTCTGATTTCTGATGGGTTTCACATGCTGTTTGACTGCTCCGCTTTAGTGATGGGGCTATACGCAGCAGTGATGAGTCGATGGAAACCCACTCGTATATTTTCATATGGGTGAGGGAATCTTAACAAATTTTTAATATACTTTTGTAATTATACATGTAAATATACTTTCCTAGACACAGAATATTTGTTCAATTTCCTTACAATTTTAAATTTTCTGAGAGCCGTAATTTAAAATAAATACCAACTTTATTCCATTTGATTGGTTAATGCGTCTTGTTTATTTTTAGCTATGATCGTGTTGAGGTTCTATCTGGATTTATTAACGGCCTGTTTTATTTTTAGCTATGATCGTGTAGAGGTTCTATCTGGATTTATTAATGGCCTGTTCTTTTTAGCTCACCTCAACGAAGTTTGGGGAGCTTATGTAATACCCTCGGCTTGCTTCGGATGCTGAATCTGACCTACATTTTTCGGTTGAGTGAACAGGTTAAAGTTTTTAGCTCACCTGAGCCGAAGGCTCAAGTGAGCTTTTCTGATCAAAATTTGTCCGTTGTCTGTCGTCGTCGTGGTCGTCGTCGTTGTCGGCGTCGTCGGCGTCGGCGTAAACTTTTCACATTTTCATCTTCTTCTCAAGAACCACTGGGCCAATTTCAACCAAACTTGGCACAAAGTATCCTTGGGTGAAGGGTAATCAACTTTGTTC
>NW_026940438.1:0-12056 GCF_032062105.1 Saccostrea cuccullata
GACGAAAAATTCAACTTTCTCTCTTGAATCAAAAGAAATAGAAAAAATGGTTTAATTTGAGTTTTTCCTGGTCTTTCGGTTTTGATCTAAGCCGGAAATGAAGCCTGAATTGTCGAAAGTCGTCAAAAAACGTCACTTCCGGCCAAACTGGAAGTAGTCCGAAATTGCAAATTTTTGCGGTTTCGACATGTTTTTGGTTAATTTATGGCACTAAAAGCATCTAACCAAATTTCTCATCCCTCGAAATCACATTCGGACAAACCGGAAGTAGCAAAGAAATAGCTTATTTTAAGGTTTTGAAGCAAAATTGAAATAATAAAGTCAGTTGAGGATAGCTAAAAATATTGGTATATTACCATGATTACGAAAAAGTTGGACCGAAATAATTTCGAACTGACTAAATCTTGTCATTTGATATTAAGAGAAACAAACTCCAAGCTATATTTAATTGTTTGTTTGTTGTTTTTTTTTTTAAATAAAACAAATATGAGAATCCTTACTGGATCAAGTTGTCTACTATAGCCAGACTTTACTGGGCTTCTTGCACAGTTTTTGTTGAAAGAAATATTTTGATTCTGTGTTTCTCTGTTTTCTTTTTATTCAAATAATTAAAATCTTGTTGTATGTACACAACAAAAGGTAAAATCAAAATGTTTTCTTTTTCTGCATTAGTATAGAGGAAGTCTTTTTCGGGACATCTCGTTTGTAAACAACGCGCGGCATTGTGGGAAATGGGAAGGTACTAAAGACCTGTTACATGTAAACTTAAAACCTGATATGATCTGAATCAAAATTGTCGGTAAAATTTCCAAACAAATTAGTTTCCGTATAGCATAATGCATCCTAGTCAAAACGTCTTTAATTTAAAGTAAAAAAATCAGGTAAATATCAGGTCTTTAGTGTATCCGGGTTTTAGTGTGTCCCATCGAAATCGGACACACATGTTGATGTTGTTTACAAACTGAAATTGAGAAATCATGTGAAGTTGAACATAATCTCATCATACAAGACGCATGTAGACATGAGCGCACATTTAATCTGCAGCTATGAAGTACTTTATCAATCCCCTGGAGCATTATTATAAGCAGAAATATCCGATTTATATATTCTTGTGTGAATTGATTACGAGGAAATTCCAACTGTCACATTAACATTGACGAATACTCTTGACTTTGTTTCGGAGTTCCCAGTGATATGCATCGAGTGATGAAAGAGCCGAGTTGACCATGAGAATGAAGGTAAGAATTTTGTTTACCTAAAATTTACATTAGTATGGCAGCTTAGAAGCAGTGATATTTTTAGAAATACACGGACACACCGATGTAATATCTGTTTTACAGTCCAAACGCTCTCTGTTCAACAAGACTCGCTTTCAAAACCAATAATGCAAAAATTCAACACAACACTATCCATCATAGTGATGCTCTATTATGCACAATACACTTATTGTTACAGTTTTATTTACATTCTTCAACTAATAATATGCTGACAGTGCGACTTTTAGAGTGAGGGCAGATACTTATTCAGTTTCAATTTAGATCAGGCTTGTCAAACAGCAATTGAAATTTGGTGCATTGATGCCCTTTTCACACAGAGAGTTTAATTCAAATCAGTTTAGTTTACTAGCTAGTAATCGAATTAATTTACTGCACACTCAAGTTTCTTTTAAAATTTGCATTAGCTCAATGTGAACACTAAGCATGCTAAGGGAAGCTAATTCAAATTAGAATTTGATCGAGGCATGCGTAATGGCAAAATTAAGTAAAATGCTACATGTTGGTGGTCAGCTTTTAGTACTTGTGCTATTTTTAAGTGAAAACTAAGGAAAAAAGTGTTAATCACTAAAATGTGTGTACATGCACTGTGACATTATGTCAAATATGAAATACATCTGCTTCAGTCTGCTTTAATTAATAAGGTGACATGATTTGTAAATGATGTCATAATAGCCTTACTGATGCCTGCATGACTATAGAAGTAAAATTTTAATTCACATTTGTTTACTTCGCATTAGCTGTCATGTGAACACAGTTTCATTCGCATTAGTTTACCTCGCGATAATTTACTGTGAATGTAACTCTCTGTGTGAACGGGGCACTACTAACACTCTGAATTCACATGATGTCGTAGTGAAAGTTAGGCCTACATTACCACTCGAAAGCTTGAATAGTGCTGACTTTAATGAAGAATGTCTTTTTTTTCACTATTTAACTGCAATTTATCAATTAGATCAAGGTGAGTTTATTTTTGGAAACTTTTAGTCATGCTTGCAAGAATGTAACTTAGAAAAGCACAGCACTGTGGGTCCAAAGTTTAGTTACTGCAGAAAAAAATTTGTGTGGATCAACGTGCAAGTCATAATTTTCTCTTCGCCAAGGTGTTGTCATAAGAGCTCGCATTATGAGCAGCGCTTCGTGCTGCTGTCTGCACTCACTATAAATAGCTGTTCAAACAAAGTCTTTAGTATCATAATTTAATTGATAAAACAATTGCACAAATGTTGCTCAGTTAAATTGCAAGTAAAGAAATTTGTTAAAAAAAAAAAAAATGAAATAATGTAAAGTTTACATTTTTCCTGTGATAAGACTCAGGAATGGTTTGTTTGTTTATTGACCTATCCATCATTTTTCAGTCATTTTATGATGCCACCACTTGGGATAGTGAGCTGCAAATATAGACTTGTACTCAGCATTTATTGCCTTTGAGAAGTAAGGGATCCTTTTTGTGCCATTTCCAACTGTGACACAGAATCTCGGTTTATACAGTCTCATCGGAGTAACCTGTCTCAAGCATTTAGCAATGGGATTGGAACCTGTGACGTAAGGATTAGCTTCTTATTGATACTTTGATTGATAATGTTATTTGAGAATTTTCACTCATTTAGAGATGTTAATATATACTGGTGAATAGATTCAACTTAGACCCTTATTTGCAACTCAGGGTCATTGTTCTAACATCTACTGTGAGGTTTTTAAGGTCTTATTTACTTCGAATGTTGGGAGCATGGTTTAAGAACATTATTGCATACATGTTTTTGTCTTAGGTTTGATGCAGTGAATTAAAATCAAGCCTGGCTTCATGATTATACAAAGCGAATCCCCTGCCATTAGGCTACCAAAACAGACAATGATGTATTTGGGTTATATAGGAAAAAATGCTAATAGGCAAACACTTATAATGAATAGAAGCTTATAGAAAATAGAGTTTAATTCTTCATCTTTGAAAAACATATGGAAAACTAAATGAAAACAAGATATGTTTGTGAAACACTATGTGTCAAGCGGCAACAAAATAAAAAGAAAGGTATTTTTAACATAAAGGTCACAGTCAAGGTCACAAGATCATTGATCTTGGTGTCATTTGAAAGAGATTAATTAGTGGAGTATACATACCAAATATGAAATCTCTGCCTCTCATGGTTAAAAAGTTATAGTGAAGGTTAAAAAAAAACTATTTTTAGCATATGGGTCACAAATCACAATCAAGGTCACAAGGTCATTGACCTTGGTGTCATTTTAAAGAACTTAATTAGTGGAGTATGCATATTTATGACAAAGGTTAAAATTTGCAGACAAAAAGGTACCTTAAGCATGTAGTTCACTGTCAAGGTCATAAGGTCATTGACCTTGGTGATATTTGAAAGAGCTTAATAAGTAGAATAGGCATACTAGATACGAAGTCTATATCTTTCATGGTTGAAAAGTTCTGGCAAAGGTTCAAGTTTGCATACAAACATAGAGACAGGACAAAAACAATATATGCCCCGGATCTCCAGGTGCATTAAAATGATTTACATGTACCCTGGTACATGTACTTTTACAAAAAAAACATGACTAGTCGGTTATGAAAAATATGGTGTCCCAATAAAGCAATTTGTAAAAGTGTAACACTAGTGTGTAAGTGTCCTAAGCCTGTTTTCCATAAAATTAGTAGCATAGTGTTATACTGTAAACATATTACATTCAGCGGTGTATTTTATTTAGCGATTTTGGCGGAAAGCAGAGTTCACTAATTCAAGAACATCACTAAATGTCTTGTATATTAACTTTCATAACTAGCAAATTCAGAGAGTGCTAAATCAAATCTACACTAACTTGTTGAAAACTAATATCTGCCAAATATTGTACTCGCCAAATATAATAAATATACAGTAATTGAGGTAGAGCCACATTGTTACTTTGAGCTAGCTCATCGTTCCTTATGCGATAGTGTTTTGTCACTTCATTAGTGTATTATTCCTAATGTGCTGTAACACCTTTAGGAATGGCCTTATTATGAAAAATCATAACCGTGTACCAAATTTCTGACTGATTAGTTGGTTAAAAACTCTTAACCAAACCATTCCTAAAAAATTTAGACATGAACAAGTTATGTACAGTTTTTTTATTTGAAATCATGAAAACTAATATGTTTTTAGGTCACCTGAGTCACTCAGGTGACCTATTGCTATCTGTTTTTGTCCGTCGTCGTCCGTCGTACGTCGTTCGTTGTTCGTCGTCAATCGGTCGTAAACTTTTGAACATTTTCAGCTTCTTCTCTGCAACCACTGAACCAATTTCAACCAAATTTGGCACAAAGCATCTATGGGTGAAGGGGAACAAAAATTGTGAATTTCATGATCCCTGCCCCCCTGGGGCCTGGAGGGTGGGGCAAAAACAACTAAAATTAATGCAATCTTCAAAAATCTTCTTCTTTACTCCTGGACATCAAGCAGTCAAACTGTTTGTGTGATTGTAATCAGCATTGAGTCCTTTACCAAAATTGTGAAATTCATGGCCCTGGGGTCAGGGGTTCTAGTGCTAGGGCGGGGCTAAATAAGTATATAGTGAAAATGCATTATTTCTTTCAAAATCTTCTTCTCTGCTCCTGGGTATTAAATAAACTAACTAAGTACATAGTTATGATGAGCAAGAGTGCCTCTACCAAAATTGTGAATTTTATGGCCCCAGGGTCAGGGGTTCTGGTGTCAGGGCCGGGCTCTATTGATTATATAGAGAAAATACATGAATTCTTTGAAAATCTTCTTCTTTACTCCTGGTTATTAAATAAACTAACTAAGTATATAGTTACAATGAGCAAGAGTGCCTCTACCAAAATTGTGAATTTTATGGCCCCAGGGTCAGGGGTTCTGGTGTTAGGGCGGGGCTCTATTGATTATGTAGTGAAAATACATGAATTCTTTGAAAATCTTCTTCTCTGCTCCTAGATTTTATATAATTTAACTAAGTACATAGTTATGATGAGCAAGAGTGCCTCTACCAAAATTGTGAATTTTATGGCCCCAGGGTCAGAGGTTCTGGTGTCAGGGTGGGGCTCTATTGATTATATAGAGAAAATACATGAATTCTTTGAAAATCTTCTTCTTTACTCCTGGGTATTAAATAAACTAACAAAGTACATAGTTATGATGAACAAGAGTGCCTCTGCCAAAATTGTGAATTTTATGGCCCCAGGGTCAGGGATTCTGCTGTTAGGGCGGGGCTGTATTGATTATACATGTATAGTGAAAAAACATTAAATCTTTGAATATTTTCTTCTTTGCTCCTAGGTTTTAAGCAGATTAATTACCTATATAGTTATGAGCAATCCCTAATCTTCAAGAATGGTAAATTTCAAGCCCCCAGGGTCAGTTGTACCATAGTGGGGGGGGGAGGCTGTACTTATGTACTGAAAATGAATGAATTGTTTGAAATGTGCTCCTTGGTATTAATCAAATATTTTTGAAAAGCAAGTATGCCTTTCCAAAAATAGTGCAATGTGTGGATCTAGGCCTAAGAGTCAAGGGTTCATGTGTGGTAGCGGCACTACTGATTATTGCTGAATATTACTGATTAGTTGAAATGCATATGGGTATAAAGTAACCAAACTAAGGAACTGCTAAGTGTATAGTTATGATGACCAGATTGTAAATGCTATAGCATCTGGCTTAAAACATGGATCAAATTCAGTCACTGGGAAGTTGTTGAATAATGCTCAGGTGACCTATAAGGTCCAGGGGCCTCTTGTTTTATTACATCTTCAAATGTCTGCCTGTAAATCTATATTCATAAGTATAATTATAGAGTACTTTTACAAATAATACACAAGAAGAAAATGTGAGAGTATCTTTGAACTCAGATTGATGGTTTATCTTATCCTATAAGTTACACTTAAAAAAAAAATTTCAATTAAAATTTCAATTTCTTTTTGATAGGTGTGACTGTCATCTGTGTACTAAAATGTGATGCCAAGCTTGATCATGATTTGCCAGAAGAGCTTCTGCTGGGCGATAACAAAGAAAAAACAGCATAATGAAATTGAAACAGCCAAGTCTCAGTTTAAGATGATAACTTAAAATATATATCATATTTTAAATTTTCATTTGAGAAACAGACAAAATCCAAAAATACGAACATGTCAATTGCTTTCAGTTTTTCAAGAGATATTTTGTTACAGAATCTATGTTTTAGTTTGGAATGAATTTTCTTTTTAAATATATTTTTTGTGTCAGATCTTTCATTTTAACATATGTATTGGGGTCTTCTGCTTCCTAGGGAAAACATACCAATTATAATGGTTAATAAGATGATAAAGATTTTCAGCCGCAATACATATGTGTATTTTTATTGTATAATTGAAGGAAAGTTGCTGTTTTGGCATAAACAACTAAAGCATTAACATATATGTGAATGATTCAGCACAAAGGACATGTTGTTTCAAACATAATATGAAAGAGATATCCAGTTACATTTCAAAGTCAACAAAGCACTAAATTTGCATGCAAATTTTTGCTGTTCTTGACAGTTTTTTGGATATCGTATGTCACTGGAAGCTTAAATCTTAATTTTCCGTCCGTCGACGTCACTTCCGGTCAAACCGGAAGTAGCCAAAAGGGCTTAATTTTGCAATAATTAACATAGATTTGGAGGAGTAAACAATTTTTGGAATTCATTACTCATTTTTTTGAAAAATGAAAGTTACTTCCGGTCGAACTGGACGGAAGACCTACTCGTTGCTTTGCAACGAGCTCGGCTCTAGTTATTATTATTATTCTTTTTTTTCTTCTTTGTTCTCCGGTACTTTTTTTGTCCGCGAGTGTTCTCAGAAACTGTTCACCCAACTAAGTTAAAACCTTTTTAGGGTTAATAGGTGTCAAGTGTAGGTGTGCACAACGAAGGTCATTTTGCGCGCATACGCATGCACGTGCGTGCGCGTGAAATGAGTGAAATGACTGATATACTTATTATAGCCATAACTTTTACATTTTTTATTGAAATGCTTTGAAACTCATTCTATAAGGATATATTAATAGTCTAGATAATATGACATGGTCAAATTAGCACGAACTCACGTGCATGCACGCGCGCTTCCCTCTGATTGGCTGAAACAAAGATTTCAATATCTCTTTTGTTTTTTGACGAAATGCTTTGAAATTTTAAACATAGTCATGCATTAGGATATACTACAATATAATATATAGCAGGTATCATGAAAACACGCGCATGCACGTGCGCTGCAATCTGATTGGCTTAAACTTTAAATGGGTATAACTCCTTTGATTTTCAACCAAACAGGATGGGATTTAGAACATAGATAGACATAGTGGATTCCTACAAAAAGGTAAGGTCATCATGCACATGCATGCACGTGCATGCACATGAGATGGATAAAATCAAAAATACACTTGATGAAGCGTATTTTTTAATACTTTTGGATTAAATGCTTTATTATTTTATTATATTAATGTATATAGATAGTGTAGACAAGAGAATATGGTCATTACGCACATGCATTTACATGTGCACGCGTGCAAATGCTAAAATTTGAATATACTCGGTATACTTCAGGGAAACGTTGTTAAAGTGTAAAATGCATAGAGTTTGTCGTGTTTAATGAAGCTTAAAGGGAGCATGGCACCAAAAGGGAGTTGGGGGAGCGTTTGGGGAACATCTGTAACGGTTCCCGTTACAATTAGCCCTAGTTATTATGTTCCCCAAACGGAGTTTGGGAACATATTGTTTTTACTCTGTTTCTTATTATGTTCCCCAAACGGAGTTTGGGAACATATTGTTTTTACTCTGTTTCTTATTTTTTCTTCCAACCGATTTTGTGCAAGCGATTTCTCAGAGATGGCTCGTCCGATTTATACCAAACTTTCAGATCTGAAAGATATTCAATTGATCTTGATAGGTTTTTTTGCTTTTTGATGATCTCACTTCCGGTCGTGAGATATGGTCGATTTTCTGATTTTCAGAGGGTCGGCTTGTCCAGGAAACTCCTCCGAAACGACTAAAGATATCGACTTAAGATTTTCAGTGAAAGTAAAGGAAGGTTTGGTGAGTTGTAATTGGGTCTCCAAATCTTTCTAGCGCAAAAGGCGCCGGAGCTCGGTAGGGCCCGAAAAAATGTCTCAGAAATATCTCACAAAATTTGACACATTTTGTTTCATATCTTCATACGCGTTCATAATTTGTTAAAGCATATTGAAGAAAAAATGTGCAAAATCACAAGGCCTTTCATTTGATGTCAAAAAAATGGGGCTGACCCCTAAAATTAGGGGCTCAGAGAGGCCGAAAGTCTTTTATCTATAACTCTCTAATGAACAATATTTTGTTATACATTACTGAAGCAAAAGTATTTATCTTAACTATTTGCAACAATATATGATACAATTTTGATCATATGTTACGTAATTAGGGGTCACAAGGGGCCAGAATGTCAAATCTTTGACGCTTCATATCTCGAAAAGGGTGAATATTTTGATAAGCAATATTGAACAAAAGATGGCTAGATTAATGTGCTAAACAATATGCATACTTTGAATTTTTGTAAAACGGCCCCATTAAGGACTTGTAGGAGTGGCCCCTAAATATTATTATAAAGCATATCTCCTAAACGAAAAGAAATCTCTGAATAGGTGTAGAACAAAAAGTCTTTGAAATCACAAGACCTTTCGTTTGATATCAAGAAAAAGGGGCCGACTCCTAAAATTAGGGGCTGAGAGGGGCCAGAAGTCTTTCATCTTTAACTCTTTAATGATCAATATTTTGTGATGCATTACAGAAGCAAAGATGTTCATATTAACCATTTGCAACAATATATGATAAAATTTTGATCATATGTTACGTAATTAGGGGTCACAAGGGGCCAGAATGTCAAATCTTTGACGCTTCATATCTCGAAAAGGGTGAATATTTTGATAAGCAATATAGAACAAAAGATGGCTAGATTAATGTGCTAAATAATATGCATACTTTGAATTTTTGTAAAACGACCCCATTAAGGACTTGTAGGAGTGGCCCCTA
This sequence comes from Saccostrea cuccullata, assembly GCF_032062105.1. Lineage (NCBI taxonomy): Eukaryota > Metazoa > Mollusca > Bivalvia > Ostreida > Ostreidae > Saccostrea > Saccostrea cuccullata. Next base: position 9,285 of record NW_026940438.1, read on the forward strand.
TATATTATTATAAAGCATATCTCCTAAACGAAAAGAAATCTCTGAATAGGTGTAGAACAAAAAGTCTTTGAAATCATAAGACCTTTCGTTTGATATCAAGAAAAAGGGGCCAACTCCTAAAATTAGGGGCTGAGAGGGGCCAGAAGTCTTTCATCTTTAACTCTTTAATGATCAATATTTTGTGATGCATTACAGAAGCAAAGATGTTCATATTAACCATTTGCAACAATATATGATAAAATTTTGATCATATGTTACGTAATTAGGGGTCACAAGGGGCCAGAATATCAAATCTTTGACGCTTCATATCTCGAAAAGGGTGAATATTTTGATAAGCAATATAAAACAAAAGATGGCTAGATTAATGTGCTAAACAATATGCATACTTTGAATTTTTGTAAAACGACCCCATTAAGGACTTGTAGGAGTGTCCCCTAAATATTTATATAAAGCATATCTCATAAACGAAAAGAAATCTCTGAATAGGTGTAGAACAAAAAGTCTTTGAAATCACAAGACCTTTCGTTTGATATCAAGAAAAAAGGGCCGACTCCTCAAATTAGGGGCTGAGAGGGGCCAGAAGTCTTTCATCTTTAACTCTTTAATGATCAATATTTTGTGATGCATTACAGAAGCAAAGATGTTCATATTAACCATTTGCAACAATATATGATAAAATTTTGATCATATGTTACGTAATTAGGGGTCACAAGGGGCCAGAATATCAAATCTTTGACGCTTCATATCTCGAAAAGGGTGAATATTTTGATAAGCAATATTGAACAAAAGATGGCTAGATTAATGTGCTAAACAATATGCATACTTTGAATTTTTGTAAAACGACCCCATTAAGGACTTGTAGGAGTGGCCCCTAAATATTTATATAAAGCATATCTCCTAAACGAAAAGAAATCTCTGAATAGGTGTAGAACAAAAAGTCTTTGAAATCACAAGACCTTTCGTTTGATATCAAGAAAAAGGGGCCAACTCCTCAAATTAGGGGCTGAGAGGGGCCAGAAGTCTTTCATCTTTAACTCTTTAATGATCAATATTTTGTGATGCATTACAGAAGCAAAGTTCTCACTGGCGTTACTATACGCAAAATAATTCGGCTGATCTTCTTCATAGATTACATTTCCCAAGCTTTTATGATAGGAAAGATACTGCCAATTAACAAGTATGAGGCTCAGTTCAGTACATCTGCCCAATTTCTTTTATGCAATTCTGCAAATTTAGGAACTTGTAATTTTCCTGCACTACTTTCTTCTCCTACCGATTCTAAAAATAAAATGGGATGTACCCAATTAAGGTCTTCCGTTTCCAACGGAAAGGACTAATACGACTCGATGGTTGTCCAAGCTTAGCTAATGGACCATTGTTTTAGTGATGATAAAAATGAAAGTCTTGTCCAGTACGGGGCGACATATGCTATTGCTTGCAATAGCAGACTTTCTAGTTAAGGTCTTCCGACTTCCTTCGGAAGACCTTATTGTTATTCGTCTGTTTTTTATTATTATTATTATTATTATTTTTCTTTTTTCATAGTTAGGGCGATATCTCAGCTGTGCGTGGACGGATTAAGAAGATTTTTACAGGGATGATGCATCATGAAAATATCTCCAGACGTGTTTTTCATTTTTTCAAAATTCACTTTCGTTCGCGATTTTTGGGGATTTTTGTATTTTTTAAAAGGCATTTTGTCCAGCAGTTTTCTCGAGAACGGCTAAAGATATGAAAGTGAAACTCACTGAGGTGATAGAACATCGAACTCCATTATGGGGAACGGCCTTTATTTTTCGTCGTCGGCACTTCCGGTCGCAAACGGAAGTGAATTCAAAAAGTCCCATTTCTCAACTTTTTTGTTTTTCAATATTTTTCTTTCGGATTTACAGGGTTGATAGAGTGTCTTATGAGAATTCTAAATATGTGTTCAGAATCTTGATGCGTGCATATATTGAAAAGATATGACCGAACCAAACTTTGTCCCACTGTCGGGGGTTCGAATCCCGCTGTGGGCGTTGAATTTTTTTTTTCTTTGTTTATGTCTTTATTGAGTTACAAATGACTTTTATCTCTTTTATAACACGCATGGAATATTTTGCGGATTTTTGAAAGCTATTTTTTGAGATATTTTGAGGAATACCTGTAATTATCATGATGTATGTTTAGAGACTGCTGTGAATAAACGTAAACAAAAAAATACATTCTGAAATCTATTTCATGGGATGATGCAGCATAGAACTCTAACGAACAGTCGGTCGGAAGACCACTTGTTGCTCTAGCAACAAGAACGCATCTAGTTATTATTCTTTTTTTTCTTCTTTGTTCTCCGGTACTTTTTTTGTCCGCGAGTGTTCTCAGAAACTGTTCACCCAACTGAGCTAAAACCTTTTTAGGGTTAATAGGTGTGTAGTGTAGGTGTGCAACACGAAGGTTATTTTGCGCGCATACGCATGCACGTGCGGGCGCGTGAAATTAGTGAAATGAGTGAAATGACGGATATACTTTATATAGCCATAACTTAAACATTTTTTGATGAAATATTTTAAAACTCATTTAATAAGGATATATTAATAGTGTAGATAATGTGACACTGTCAAATTAGCACGAACTCACGCGCATGCACGTGCGCTTCGCTCTGATTGGCTGCAACAAAAATCTCAATATCTTTTCTGTTTTTTGACGAAATGCTATGAAATTTAAAATATAGGCATACTTTAGGATGTACTACAATATGATATATAACAATTGTCATGTAAACACGCGCATGCA